>NC_056733.1:815328011-815478011 GCF_019279795.1 Protopterus annectens
GTAAAATATGCAATGTGGGGTGTGGGTGCTAGGTATACTGTCTTTACACCATGGTACCCTCAGAACATGTCCCAAGGTCCACTGTATGAGTACCACTGTTACCATCAACCATATAGGTAACTGATCACACTATTCAGCCCAATGATGCATGTGCTGTGTGCAAGTTATCTGTAACAGAATGGACTCACTGACAAGGTAGTTAGCACTGATAAACCCAGGTCTCTCAGATGTGTCTGTGACTGCTATGTGTTTGTCAATGTGTATATATATATATATATATATATATATATATATATATATATATATATATATGACAGTATGACATACTATGTATTGTTTATTAACCCCCAGTACATCCAAAATTAACATACTGTACAAGGTCTGGTGATGTTCTTCACTTAACAAGAAACTCGGGACACACCTCATCCTAAAAGCTGTGTGGTGTGTGCAATTAAAGCCAAACACATTAGTAGCAATAAGTACCTAGGTAGGGGTTCTACTCTCAGTGTTGCCAAGTAAGTGTGTGTGTATGTGAAGTGATCTACTTCAGTTTGCAGAAAATACATGTCCCAGGAGGTCATTTGTCTGAGAACTGACTGGCAAATGCTAACATTTCAAAGGAATCATCTTGTGGAAATTCATTCCATCAAAACTAATAGTAGATATGTAAATACCCTCTTCCCCACTGTACAGCGATACTGGAGTTGGTATATGTAGTTTGGTGTGGATGTTGTGGGCACAGCCACCCTCATTGGGGTTATTGTTGTATGTATCCCCCCACTTTACATTAACAATTTATGTTAACAGCTTAAGTAGTTGTCAATCACATTATGTGTGGCTCTACACCACCCCACACCCTCCAAAGTGGAGGGCTGCGCCTCCCACACCAGCACACCTATGTTTACAAACTCCAATATTGCACTACATTGGGGAAGAGGATATATACCATGCTAGTACTATCGTCAATGACATTAAACTAGCAGACTGATTATTTACTGATGTGATGTTTTGCCTATTTTGTCTTGGTGGAATTAGATAGGCTAAAATGGGTTCACTGCAAAATTAAGTACATCCATGTGTACAGTATTCTCTGTGTATTGCATCAACACCAAAGCCTCTGCGTGTGTGTGTTATACACAAACATGTGGTGTGTGCCACCCAGTACACTTACCATTGTCCACTGTAGAAGGGCTGCTGACATCAGCCACCATGCACTCACCTGTATACACCCCTCAGACCTATCAGCCATGTGGCACATGCAGTAACTGTTATACAGACCTGTTACTTGTGTTCAGCTGTATCCAGGATATAACACAGTCAATGTGTCACCACACTGCCATACCCATTGTAGGAATCAAGAGATGACCAACATCCTGCTGACACATAGACACCTTCATCACAAACTGAATACATTATGGAGACCACAATCAGTCAGTGTTAATAACAGCTATAATGCATCATGGATGGACAGCTACACATCCTGACATGTAAGCATTAATCTTTCCAGCTGAAAACATGTTACACAGCATTACATTGCTAAACCTTAGTGCATTCACCCTGTGCATCAGAACCATATAAGCCTGTCCCTGCATCGATGGTATGGATGACAGGGATGTGGCACAGGTATCATCATATGCACAGGGTGTGTTGTGGGTTTACCAGAGACCTCAGCTGAGCCATTTGGTTGACATCATGTGTGTGTGTTAGGGGGTTTCATTATCAAACTGGGCTGTGCAGATGTTGTGTGTGTAGGTATGGAGGTACCCTAGCTGTGTTGGTGATGTGTGTGTGTGTGTGTGTGTGTGTGTGTGTGTGTGTGTGTGTGTGTGTGTGTGTGTGTGTGTGTGTGTATGCACACAGTTCTGACATGCGGCTGCCCTATACAGGGGTTTGTTGGACAGCTGCAGACCATACATGGCAGAGTGTGCAGTTCACCGTCTCTGGCCATGGACATGAGAACTGTGCCTGCCAGGGGTTCCACGGGCACTACAAGGTACAAGCCCAGATATGGTACTCTACCCTGTTGATGACAAATGTCCATTGGATCTGGGTCCCTGTTGGGACCAGCCAGGACTATGTGCATGAGGCCTAATGTGTTGTGGTGTGGACAGCACCCCCCTGCAGTGCTGGTGCTGGTACTACCACTATGGGAGTGGCTGTGACTTGTTGCATGTCCATGTAGGCCTCCACCTGTTGGTGTTGTTGACCTACGTCCATGTGGCTGTTGCCCTAGTCCACCATATGTGCTAATGCAGATATTGCACAGTTGAGGATTCCCACGATCTTTCCCAACTGTCTATGCAGGACCTCCGCAAAATAATGGTGGGCACCTGCAAGATCACAGATGTTGTCAAGTACAGCAGAATGAGTAGCCCTCTGGAGCCTCAGACTCTGTCTGGTATAATGTTCCATACATGCCTGTGTCTCCATGATGGCCCAAAACATGTGTTTGATGACACCTGCTGTGGCATTTTTGTCAGGGGCATGATGGCCACCAGCCCTCCTATGAGCACACCTGTACATCTGCCTGTGTGGTACCTTGCCAGTCATCTGGCTATGACTGCTGTGTACAGACACACTTGCCATAGTCACCACACTGTTCTGCCCCATGCAACCACCTGCCAACTGTCCCTCATCTATGGCCACTGGTGATGGGGTATGTATAGGCAATGTGGCTGTGTGCGGGGATGGGGTGGATAACTGTGGGATATCAACCGATGGCAAAGCTTCAGCCCCTGACAACCCTGCCTGTGCCTCACTATGCCTATCATCATTGTCAGAGTCTGTATGGGCACTAACATCAGTTTGCCTGCAGGAGGGACCCTAACCCACCTCGCCACCTGTGAGGGGAAAACAAAAAACATAATTTAAGACCTATGCATCATTCTTACCTCTACACACACTCACACACACACACACACACACACACACACACACACACACACACACACACACACACACACACACACACACACACTTACAGTTGAGGTGACACAAAGATATTACACAGAACTCTCATTACCCAACAGTCAACATGCATGACATATGGCACTCAGCATGCACTCAGCTATACTCAGTCACTGTTACCAACATTATACATTTCTGTGATGCATGTGGTGTGCTAGTAGGTGATACCCCTTCCCCTGGAACACACTGCACCCATATACACAGTATTTCTGTGCTCCTGTTCAGCACCCTGACATGTACTGTGCACCATACCTCATGAGTGTACACACCATTGCTGAATGTGTATATGTGTGGCAGTTTTGTTTACTCTGTTGCTCACAGCCCCTGTGTGTTTGTTTGACACATACCTGGGATGATATGAGGGCAGATGTCAATAGTGAATGCCTGACCTCTGATTTGTAGATCTCATTATCAGCAATGCATGTATGAGCAATAAAATTCAATTACACTGACAACATTCAAAGCTTACTGTGGCTATGAGGAGTGTACACACCCTTATTGACATGCCAGCTTCTTCCTTGATATGCAATGGGGGGCACAATACTGCATATGTTAACATTACACACACCTGATATGAGACATATGACCTGTGCAATCAAATGCAGTATCAAACAAATGTGTTAGTTGTGCAGATGCTGATTAAGATGCATACAATATGTGGGTTGCATAAGTGTGCACACCCTCAACATGATGGTTTGTTGCAGCACCTGTTAAGTGAACTACAGAAGTCACTATTCCTGGAAGGGGTATACTAGCATGGCCCATCTTCACTTGCCATTATTTGGTCACTCCACTCTACAAATGTCCCCCAACTCTGCCGGATTGCAAGGTCAGCTCATGTGCACAGCCCTTGGAGGTTGCACTGTACCGTCACTATTGCTGCGGAGTCAGGGTTATGTCTGGCACAATTCATGACCTTGACTGTGTTCATATACAGGCATTCTTAGTAAGCTTTGGATGTATGCTTCAGTTCACTGTTGTGTTTCAGGATGACACCCTTCCCCATCCTCAGCATTTTTGCAGATGCTTGACAACTATGGGTCACACATGAGTGTCATTTTGCAGTGTTCCAAATACAGAACACCATGTCTACCAGCCTAGTTCCTGCTAATGAACAGCAAACCTAAAGGTGTACACTGGCACCAGCAAGGTACAGATGGGAATGGTGGGCCTGAGGTGGAGGTAGGTGTTGCTTGTGCAGCACATGTATCTTTATTAATACTGTCTGTAGGTTTCAGCCTTGGTCTCGGTACACAATTACACATTGCAACACATGCCTTTGGGAGACTTGATCTTATGCATATGCTACCTGTAGAGAGCCCTGGATGATGTTTCCTGTGGAATAACTCTTCCATCTGATTACTCTAACCCATAGGCCACACTTATGCAGAGTCCAGGCAATTGTTGACACAGATACTGCACAGACAGTACTTGCTAGACATTTCTGCAAGTCCCTCAGTGTTGCTGCATATTTCTGGGCAGCCTCCATGACCAGTTTGTAACATGTGTTGTCATCTGTCTTGGATGGGCATCTGTTTATTTTCTACATTAATGTTGTCCCATACTTCATAGTCACATACATGGCTATCTGCACTGTTTGTCATGGTATATGCAATGGTGAGGTAAGGCTACATCTCCCACTCCTGAGTGCTACCTTTTGGATATGGGATCCATTCCATGGTTTGTAAGATGTGTGCAAGCCAGGGCTGCCTCTCTTGCAGGTGAGTGGGCAAATGTTATGGACATATTTCTTGGACAGCAGACCATGTGTGACATTGAGGCCCTGTACTTGATGGAAGGTATGTACTCAAGAAGAGTGAATGCTGTCAGTACCTCAAAAGCTGCTTCCCCAATATGTTATTTGTAGTGTGTGCACACATATTCTTCCAGTGTTTGTTAAGGTATGTATTCCCCATATTTGTTGTCCTAACATAGGATTCCATATTACACATTCATTGCTCATGTTAGGATCACATTACAGGTTATAAAAGGTGTGGAATGTGGCATTGTGATATACTGTTATGCAGATCTGTAACAGTTGCCATTGTAATAGGGGTGTACACACTGTTGTAGCCACTGTATAAGGGTAATGTTTCAGACATGTCCCTACTGTAGGCCATTTGTCTCACCATTATGTTATCTCTGTCTACACATCTTGCGCTGACAGGTTGTTAGGTATACTGCAAGACTCTTACATACCCTTCAGATATGCCACCATGGTGACCACTGTAATGCAGTGCAGTTAACAGCAACAACAAGTGAACATGTACAGCATGCATTATGGGTAGGTGTGTTAAATGTGTGCCTGGCAAATACCATGGCCATAACATGGCCAGTGTATTGGCAAACCTTAACAAAAACCTCCATACTCACCAGCTACAGGATGCTGCCCCAGAGGTATACCAGAGGGACCTACATAGTTGTGTGAGAGATGTAATGTCAGTAGCCACACCTGTGGCATTGGTACAGGGTGGGAGCAGCATTTCAGTACATCAACAGTACAAACCCACAATACTAGAGATTATGCACATCTGTTCATTACTACACTGCAGCAACAGACTATGTTATCTGATATATGCATAAAGATACTTTACAGATGAAGATGGATAAGCAACAGTGGTCTACTAATGTGACATGGGGCCTTACCTGCATGCTCCTCATCCATTGTGTGGGTAGCTACAATGCTATCATCAGGTTCCTGGCTTAGCTGGTGGGTGGATGCCCCACGGCTGGAGAGGAGCTGTTCAGAATATGTCAGTGGGGGCTGGATGGCATGACTTCCACCTGTGGATAGTTGGTCCATCCTAACTGCAGCAGCATGCTGATGAGCATGGTGGATGAGATCAGTGTGACAATGTCACACCTGCTCATAACTGTTGTTATTCAGGCCAACATCGTTTACTCTGTGGACGAGCTCATTCCACAGGGCAGTCCTCTCCTGCAGATCATGGGCCATACATCCAAAGAGGATTCTGTGGTGATGCATGAGGTAGTTGATTGTTATTTAATTCTCCTGTAGAGTATAAGCAGGGAGACACACCCAGGACATGGTACCTGGAAGACATAAACAGCAAAAAAAGGTCTGAGGATGTCATACTGCAAGGATATAATAGCTGTTAATTGACATCTCTATCCTTCCACCATATCTGCAACAATAATCTAAACACACAAATCAATGGGTATGTTTACACCAAACCTACTGTTGGGACATATATCCTATTGTGCAACAAATATTGAAATGTGTTTCTATTCATGTTCTATGTTGAAACACTATCATTGGTGGCCTGTTGCTAACAATGTAAACTGCATGTCATTGTAATGACCACTGTGGTTCCATATATGCATGTGTTCTGTTTGCTATGCAACTGTTCCAAATCTGGTGTTTTGGGTTAATGGAAATATCTATGCATGCTGTTATAACTAATCCTGGATTGTGTTGACTATTACTACCCATATATGTTCTAAAACTGTAACACAACAGCATGTTTGGGAAGGCTGTTGCCAGCAGAACCACGTCTCCCACCTCATCTGGCCGTAGCACCAGGCCACAGCACATCTGGGACCAACACCAGCACCTCCTCATCTGCTGGTCCTGCACTACCTTCAGGTGGAACCACCTTAGGGGATGGTGCTCGTCTCCCCCACGGGAGCACACAGACAGGATTCTGTAACCTGAAGTCAGGTCCAGGGTCTGGTGCATAGGGAGCTCCACAGAGAAATAGGGAATCTACTACATAAGCTTGAGGCCCTTGTGAAAAAATTAGAGGGTCAGCCTGCCCCTCCTGCTCAGCCCCCAGCACAGCCACCTTCAGGCCCATGAAGGTGCAGTGGTGACTGCCCATGGGTGGGGACCTCAGTCCCACTGTTTCCATTTGGGGGCTCATGCACTTCCAATTTCCAAACACCCCTCCCTGTCCAAGGTGTTTATCTCCCACATGTGTCATATACCACCCCTGTATGCTGTCTTGTCTGTCTTCCGACACAACCTACCTCCCTAAATATACCTACTATCCTTCCCCAACATCCCATTATCACCTTAACAAAAAAGGGCAATCTGTTCCCAATGCGAATTTCACACCATACATAACTATCCATTTTGCAACCACTTACAACTGCTTACAGGTTCCTTAATCACTCTGTATCCAACAGCCCTTGCTCTGGCCAGAAAGTGTCTAACCCAGAACCCTGCATACCATAGCCACAACAATTAACCACTATCTGAGCTCAAACATATGCAGCACAATCACTCAACAGTAGGGAAAATGTATTTATATATATATATATATATATATATATATATATATATATATATATATATATATATATATATATATATATATATATATATATATATACACACACACACATGTATATATATATATATATATATATATATATATATATATATATATATATATATATATATATATATTTATATATATATATATATATATATATATATATATATATATATATATATATATATATATATATATATATATATATATATATATATATATATATATATATATATATATACATATACACACAAACATATATATATATATATATATATATATATATATATATATATGTATATATACATATATATAAATGTATATCTATATATATATATATATATATATATATACATATATATATGTGTGTGTGTGTGTGTGTGTGTGTGTGGGTGTGTGTTTGTATATATGTAGACATACACATTTCTCTCTCTCTCTCTCTCTCTCTCTATATATATATATATATATATATATATGGAGTGCATTCAGACATTGGATCCACACTCTTGACCTTCCTTCCTCCACAGCTGCACTATTCTGCCTTGCTATGAAACAGAGCATCACATGTGGACATAGCCTAAAATTACGGGGGGATATATAGGGACAGATCATAAATATGCCTATTATAAACCTATGAAGTTTGTGCATGATACATGTCACATTACCATGACTGTTTTGAAGGTGGTGGGGTCTGAAACTCATGTGTCTATCATGACTTCATTACTTCTACCTTCAGCTATTTGCCAGACTAATATACATGTTTGGAGGAACAGAACAAATACTATGATGGCTTAAATCCTGTCATTCTGTATAGATCTGCACAGCTGACAGGTATGGCCCACTGCCCACAGGGCCAGATGCTATGTCCATAGCAGTTGTTCAGCAGGTCATCATTACAGCAAGTCTTGATGGCACATATAAATCTTTCAGAATCATCTATCCCATTATTACAGACCAAGTACTACATTCAATTACATGCTGAAATGTTTCACATACCTGTTTTATTATTGTGCTCTCTTCTGTGTACCATGTGGATATCTTCCTTGTTTTTTCTTCGTAGTATTTTTTTTTGTATTATTTTTGTTTTTTGCTTTGTTTTCTCTCTCTCTCTCTCTCTCTCTCTCTCTCTCTCTCTCTCTCTCTCTCTCTCTCTCTCTCTGTCTCCACCTACAGGGATCAAGCTGGTTTGGATAGGTTGCAGCATGGCTTTTGTAGGTGATGCTCATGATCAGGTGATGGCCTCTGCACCAATTGGTGTTCCCTACTTGCTAATTGCATGCAGACAGATGTGTAGTACTTCCAATAGCCAATGTCATAGCAACCCACTACTATAAATGACTACATCATGTGGGTGTTGTCCCTTTACCTTTCCTGTATGGAAGACATCCTTCCTATGTGTGGGCAGCAGTGTTACAGGCAGCAGGTAGCAATACCTCTTACAACATGACTTGCAGACACAGGCCAACTACATGTTTGTATAAGATTCCAGACCTATGGACAGTGTGTGAGTATTGCTGTTATATGCATGCAATGCTGCTAGATTTACAGGATTTGTGTGTACATGCTAGTTTTGCATGGAATGCAGTCTGTCTGCATAGCTCTCAACTGTGGATCTATCCACATGATAGCCAGAGGATTGGCTGTTATGTTTTGTCTGTTCACCACACAGGTCTTGTCTCTGACATATCAGTGGCATTCTCTCTGTTGATTGCTATCAGTACATGGCAACATCCATTTGTGTTTCTGACTTCATATTCCTGAGTAAGTGTATGTTGCAACCAGTTCTGTAACACCAGCAACTTTCACAGTGTCTAACAGCAATGTTTCAAATATGGCCTTGTGTTCCAGCCTCTGTCTTCCACCTATATACCAGGCTTTATCCAGATGTCATGCAGTAAGAGGTTGTAAGGTAATGGCCTATCATTATTTAGTGCTGGCATTCTGCTATCATTCCAGTGATGTTGTGGACTCCCACACAAATTGTGGGGTAGGTCTATATATATGAGGGCTACAGCAGGACAAAACATGTGTGACCTTGTACAGTCTGGAGGTCAGTGTATGGAGAACACTGTTATATGCCCTTGTAAGAAATTTTATTGGGGAAGGGTATTAAATGTTTTTAACCTAGGCTATTACAACATGTGGGGGATATCAGTAGTAAGAAACATTAAGGTATATGGTTGTACATTTTCATACGTTTCACCATGAGAACAGTGCTGAGCTAGAGCTTACTGTCTTACACACAGTTCTGTTTGTCAGAGTGACAGTGACGTTTTAAGTTAAGCATTGTTATGTAACAGATATATTTACATTGTGACAACTAATTCTTTTCCCCCTAGGGGTTGAGTACAGAGTGTAATTGGAGGCTGCTGAACTACATCTGTAATTGAGTGTTGAGTGGTTCTTATCTTTAACGCAAGTTTTTTTTTTACTGTTGTACTACTTGAAGGCCTTAGCCTGGACAGCAAAGTATGTTATGTTTTTCAGATTACTGTATCATATGTTTTGCTTCAGAGTTGCATTAATCAGTTATTATGTATTTCAAACACCTAACTGCTATAAGAAATGGCATAAACAACTGAAATAGTACGCAAATAAACATTTCTATATATGCAAACTTGTGTGAGGTGTCATGTCCTTTGCATTGTGTGTGGGCATATGTTTCATGCAATAATTCTCATTTGTAGGAAATAATCAAACACTGGCCATTTTAAAAGGTAGCAACTGTAGGAATAATGGCTGTTTTATATGCTGTGCACCCTCTAGCTATACTCTTTTATACATATCTATAAATAGTTATATATTTATATATGTGTGTGTGTGTGTGTGTGTGTGTGTGTGTGTGTGTGTGTGTGTGTGTGTGTGTGTGTGTGTGTGTGTGTGTGTGTGTGTGTGTGTGTATATATATATCTGTGTGTGTATGTATTATTGGAATGTTTACTGCTTACACATTGTACATTCCCTATGGTAGACTGACTGTTCTGCATGATATGTTAGAGATATCATCCTGATGTCTTACAGCTGAGATGGCTTACTGTTAACTTGTTGTGGCTATGTTGTGCAGGGTTCTGGGTGCAAGACTTGCAAGTGTTGGTTATTGTGTTGCAAGGCAGATCTGTTCAGCTGTGGAAGAAGGGATAATGGCAATAATTAGAAGAGATCCCTATTTTGGGCCCCTTCACCCCCTTTAACAGTGCCTTTGGTCAGATGTTTTGCAATTAGAGGTTCAGAGTGTGGACCCAATGTGTGAATGCAATACACACACACACACACACACACACACACATATATATATATATATATATATATATATATATATATATATATATATATATATATATATATATATATATATATATATATATGTATATATATATATATATATATATATATATATATATATATATATATATCTATATATATATATATATATATATATATATTTATACACACACACACACACACACACATATATATATATATATATATATATATATATATATATATATATATATACCGTATTTCCCCAAAAATAAGACCGGGTCTTATATTATTTCTCCTGGCGAAATGTGCATTAGAGCTTATTATCAAGAGATGTCTTATTTACCCGCACCGTACAACAATCTACCTTTATTCAGTTATTCATGTACAAAAATTGACATTAATTAATGAACACAAATCGACATTTCTTCATGTACAAAAATCGACATTTATTCATGTACACAAATTGACATTTATTTTGTACCTTTCTATTATTGGAGAACAGTTCTAATAACGGGTTGACAGTTGTGTGAGAATTCTACATAAACAGTACAACAAACATTTCAACTCCAGAATATCTGCACCTTGGCTTTCACAGTTATTCAAATACAGTCATGTCATCTTCTTCTGGGACATTGTCATAAGTATCCAACCCTCGAATTTAGGCCTGAATTTCTTGCGACTCCATTTCCTGTAGCACCATTGGCCCCAGTCTTTCATGCCTAACAATTGAGCTCTACCTAAATGAGCACTGCTTGTCCAAGTAGAATGCTCATAGTGCATTGGCAACACAGCTGTCAGTGATTTTATCCCATGAATTTTTCACCCAAGTCACGACCTCTTGCAGGCTAGGCTTCACAAAGTTTCCATGCTGATTTCTCTCCATTCTATTTTCAATGTAATCAGTGAGTTCCATGTGCAAATGGTCCTTGAATGGCTTGTTTATTGCAATATGAAGAGTCTGGAGATAGGCAGTCAGTCCTGTGGGAATCATTATTTGATCTAATCTCCTCCGTGCTAGGAATTTCTTTGTTTCTTTAGCACAGTGAGTGCTGGCTGAATCCCAGACTAGCAGACCTCTTTCACCACCTCACAAAACAAGTGGCAGCATTATATCGACCCCCTTCCTTATAACAGCTTGTGTGCACCAGGCTTTTTTGGTTTCAAGAATGTAAATGCCTGAAACACGTTCAATCTTATCTTTCTTGCCCTTACTAATAATTAGAGGTGGGGTTTTCTTTCCATCTAGGTGAATTGCCAAAATACAAGTAACATGTAAACTCTCGTAATCAGTGGAGGGAAGTAGATTGATGAGGCACCCCTCTGATCAATTGTTGTTTGAGATCCGTGGCTCATAAACACTGCAGTTTCCTCCATAGCAATCATGTTTGAGAGTTGGTATTTAGAAAAGTCAATACCATTAACAAAGGACGTGAACACAAGTGCATGTTTAATAACTTCAGTATCTTCCAGCTTGAACAGTGTTGTTGGTCTTCTTAGAGACAGTTCATATCGCTGAAGGAAGCCATCCAGCCAGTGTTGTGATGCTTTGAATTCTTCTGCGGATATTTCTAACTGTGGTGTTATTGCAAGGGCAAATGCTTGAATATCAGCCCTGCACACAACCAAAGCCTTTGCTCTCCTGTTAGCAATCCACTCACAGATAATGTCTTCAAGCTCAGGAAATAATGGCTGCTGACCTGATCCACACTAACACTTCTTAGCGTCGGTCTGTTGACTGAGGTTAATATATGCTGCTTGCCATTTTCAGACCATTCGGAGATCTAACATCTTCTCTTTACAGAAAGCCATCAGGTTCTTTCCATGGGAGTCCTCCACGATTCCTTTCTTGTACTCAACGGAATAGCTCTTTATTTTTGCACTCATCTTGTCTGGGGGGGGGGGTTATTTGAACACTTACTCAACCGGAGTGGCAACACAAAATGACACCGGTTATGAAGAGAAGATACTACCACAGCTGCTTGTTACCATGACCGCTCACTTCCTGCATGTTGTCTGTACTTTGACCGATCAAAGTACACCTGCGTAGGTTTATGGGCCAAGGATTTCAATGTCAAGTGTGAGTGATGATTAGGTTACAGTAAGAATCGGAACTGGGGCTTATTTTTGATGTAGGGCTTATATCATGAAAACCCTGGAAAAACCATGCTAGACCTTACTCTCTGGTTAGGTCTTATTTAGAAAGAAATATGGTGTATATATATATATATATATATATATATATATATATATATATATATATATATATAGATGTTGTTTGTCTTTCAGCTTTTTCCCAATAAGGGGTCGCCACAGCAGAACTCCGGTCCGCCAATGATAGGCAGTAGATTTTTACGAAACGCTGAGGTGCAAGCCTGACACCCAACTTTCAACGATGACACGCCCATTTACGCACGCATGTCTTTCGAACGTTACCCAACCATGGGGAGGACATGCAGACATACAGAAGACACTCCCAAGCCACGCCGAGAATCGAATGGGAGAACCTCTTGCTGTGAGGTAACAATGCTACTGCCGTACCACCGCGTACATATATATATATATATATATATATATATATATATATATATATATATATATATATATATATCTATATATATATATATATATATATATATATATATATATATATGGGTCTACCTGATAACACCAACATGCCAAAACACTGACAACAAAATAACCGACACGAAAAAATGAAAAAAAAAGTTCAAAAACACGAAACTTCACATGCCCAACAAACCAAAATCCCGACAATCAACAAAACAAATACCTTTCCCGAAAAACACACACACACAACATAAGCACACCAAAAACCTTACAAACCTACATTAAAACTTACATACACAACTATCTATGCACTAACGTTAACCCAAACCCTAACCCTAATGTCCGCCACTATCGCACACTTACCTTACCCGCACCCTAACCCTAATTACTTAATCCGCCCCTAACCCTCAAGTCCGTCACTATCGCACACTTACCTTACCCGCACCCTAACCCTAACTCACTTAACCCACCCCTAAACCTAAACTCCGTCACTATCGCACACTTATCTGACCCGCACCCTAATCAGTATCACAGACTTACCTTACCCACACCCTGACCCTAACGTCCATCCCTATCGCACACTTATTTTAACATGTCGGTGTTCTCAGAGTCGGGATTCTCAACTGTTGGTCTTCTCCATTGTCGATCTTCCGGTGTCTGTGTTTTCATTGTCGGCGATCTGTGATTTTGGCGTTTTCAGGTAGACCTATATATATATATATATATATATATATATATATATATATATATATATATATATATATATATATATATATATATATATATATATATACATACATACATCTACATATATAAATACATTTTTCCTACTGTTGAATGACTGTGCTGCATGATATGTTTGAGAAAACATCACATTTATGTGCAGCTCAAATGACTTAGTGGTAAATCACTGTGGCTATGGTGTGCAGGGCCTTCGGTTTGAGACTTGCAAGGACTGATTATTTTGTTGCTGGGCAGAACAAGGGTTGTTGGATACAGAGTGATTAAGGCACTTTTAAGCAGTTGTAAGCAGGTTTGCGTGGGTTTGCACGATGGTAAGCAATGGTAACTTCCGGTTAAATATGCTTACAGACAGTTAGTCTGGCAGTGCTTAATCTGTGTAGCCATTGCTTGCCGACATGCAAACAGGCTTAAATCCACTTACTACTGCTTAAAAGTACTTACTCCTGCTTATCCCCGTGCTAATTTCTTTAAAAGAAAAGAAAAAAGGGGTGATAAGAAAGTGGTGAAAAGGGGGCATGCAGAGGGAAAACAATCTGGAAAGTAGTTAGGAGATGTGCAGGACAGGTGTAGGGAAGGTCCAAAGCTGTCCATTTCTTCTACAGCAACAGATGTGCATATGTACTGAATTTGGAGGTAGATTTGGACACTCAAACTCCTGAAAGAGGGGTGAGGACAACAGTAATGTGTTGTAAAGCCAATTAGACCAGATTACATGTGTTTATTGACATGTGTGCAAAATGGACGGCTATGTATGGGGTGAAGTTTTTTGGGGGGAACAGATTGCCCTTTTTTTAAGGTGAGAGTGGGATGTTGGGGAAGGATAGTAGGAATATTTGGGGAGGTAGGTTGGGTAGGAAGACAGACAAGACAGCATACAGGGGCAGTATATGACACATGTGGGTGGTAAACATCTTAGATGGGGAGGGATTTTTGAAATCAGAAGCCCATGAGCCTCCAAATGGAAACAGTGAGACAGAGGTCCCCACCCATGGGCATTCATCACTGAACCTTCACGGCCCCAAAGGTGGCTGTGCTGGCAGCTGAGCAGAAGGGGCAGGCTGACCCTCTAAATGTGCTTCATGGCCCTCAAGCTGGCATAGCAGATCTCCAAACTCCCTTCATAGCTCGCTATGCACCAATCCCTAGACCTGACTTCGGGTGACAGGATCCTGTCAATGCCTGCTTCCAAGGGGGGGACAAGCCCCATCCCCTGATGCAGTTCCACCCGAAGGGGGTGCAGGACCAGCAGATGAGGGGTCCTGGGGTGGGTCCCAGACATGCTAGGGCCCAGTGCCATGGCCAAATGAAGTGGGAGAGGTGGGTCCGCTTGGACCAGTCTTCCATACGTGCTATGGTGTTGCAGTTTTAAAACATATGTGGGTTAGTAATAGTCAACACAATCCAGGATTAGTTATAACAGCATTAATAGATATTCCCATTAGCCCAAAACACAAGATTTGAAACAGTTGCATAGCAAACAGAACACATGCATATATGGAACCACAGTGGCCATTACAATGGCATCCAGGTTACATTGATAGCAACAGGCCACCAATGATAGTAGTTCAACATGAAGCATTAACAGAAACACATTTCAATATTTATTGAACAATAGGACATATGTCCCAACAGTAGGTTTGGTGTAAACATACCCATTGATTTTTGTATTTAGATTATTGTTGCAGATATGTTGGTATGGGAGAGAGATGCTGATTAACAACTTATATATCCTTATAGTACTCACAACTTTAATGATCATTGCTCTAATCATTAAGGTACAGGTATTATTACAATACCATATGGCCTTGGTTTGGGCAGTGGTATGTTTGTACACAGTGTATACTTCAACTGTCTTATAGCTAAATTCTTACATCTCTTACCTGATAGACCTGTGGAGGGAATTATTGTTAACACTACCTGACTGTTTCTACACATATTTCCAGATTCAAAGCTAATATTATGCACATAACTGTCAATCTCTTAATGCACACATTCTGGACAAAGCTTGACAACATGGGGGTACAAATATGGACACATTTTAAATATTGCTGTCATAAACTTGGAGAGTTGCATGAGTGACAGGATTTGTTTTAATATACATTTTCTGAAGGTTTTGAGGTCATAATCAAATGTATGTCATTATTTCGTGACTACAATTCTGAGATCTTTCCACTGATTTGCCAGGGGGACAGAGGAACAGGCAGAAAATATCAGCCAATTATCTGGACATTCTGAAAAATCTGCACAGTTGAGAGGTATGATTATGCATACAGCTTACTACCACTCCCATGATTTGAACCATGGCTGTGTCTGCTAAAAATGCGACAATTTAAGTCACACTAGAGTATGCTATTTGGATATTGCTGCCTATCTCTTCAGTGTTTTCTGTCTAAGTCTCTCTTGGTTGTACAATCTAACCTTGTAATTACACCAGTCTTACACAGACATTCCTACACATATTTTTGTGTAGCACAGTGTGAGAAACAGTGGTTGACACAGCAGTAGTATTCTGATATCAGATGTTACTGAATGCTACATGTCAGGCCATACTATACCAGAGTAAACACTACCAGTCCAGGATTTAAATCTTTATGGGCAGGCACAATTCTCTTATCTAACAGACCTGTGGCAGGAATGTTTGTTAACACTACCTGACTGTTTCTATACATATTCCCAGATTCCAGTTAATATTAGGCACATACCCCTCAATCTCTTAATGCACACACTCTGGACAAAGCTTGACAACATGGGGATACAAATAGGGACATGTTTTGAATATTGCTGTCATAAACTTGGAGAATTGCACGAGTGACAGGATTTCTTTTAATATACATTTTCTGAAGGTTTTGAGGTCTGAAAATGAAATGTATTTCATTATTTCCTGACTACAATTCTGAGGTCATCCCATTGATTTGCCAGGGGGACAGAGGAACAGGCAGAAAATATGAGCCAATTATCTGGACATTCTGAAAAATCTAAACAGTTGAGAGTTATGATTATACATGCAGCTTATTACCACTCCCAGGATTCAAACCATGGCTATGTCTGCTAAAAGCACAATTTAAGTCACAGTAGAGTGTGCTATTTGGATATTGTTGTTTATCTCTTTAGTTTTTTCTGTCTAAGTCTCTCTTGGTTGCACAATCTGATCTTGTACTTACAACAGTCTTATGCAGACATCCCTAGACATTTTTTATGTAGCACAGTGTGGGTAACAGTGGTTAATACAACATTACTATTCAGAGAATGCAACAATAAATGCCGTATAATACCAAAGTAAACACAACCAGTCCAGGATTTAGAGCTTTAATGCCAGGCAGTTATAGTTTTATTTAAATATGACCTATATGGGACTATTACTGTCATATTGTCTGGTTTATTCAGTACAAACCATACACATTTTTTATACTGGCAGGTGATTTTCTACTACTTCATATTTATTTGGTATGACTACTATAAACAGGATTGTTACTCAACAGACTTGCAATGCAGCCTTTGCTGCCCACTTGCATGGGCTTCGTGATTCACAGCCCACTCAGCTGCAGCTGTAAAGGAAATAGAGACATATTTAGGCATATCTATCTATGACATACACACGCTGGACTTTAGTAAACAGTAATGGTATGACTGCTTACACACTACTGGGTCATCACTCCTCTGCCTTGCTTCTTGGACCCACTCGTCCAAGACCTTCCTCTTTCTCCACTTCAAGATAGCATAGTGGTGCCTGACCTGCTCACCAGTCCGAGGGGTACCAGTGGCACTGGTGAGATCACGGGCGAGATAGTCCCATGCTTCTACTTTATATTGGGAGCCCTGGTACTGGTCCTGCAGCAGTCTCTCATCATGTTTTTTTACCCAGAGTCCTACCATGACCTTGGACTCCTGTATACTCTAGCGCTGCGCCCGATGGTGCAATCCCTCTCCAACTCCTACCATCCTGCCTACAGTGGGAAGCTGCAACCAGTTATGAGCTGTATTCCCACCTGTGGGGTTTAAATACGGCCAGCTTCCAACCCTTTGCCATGATTGGATGGTTTTGAATATGCTGAGCTAAGCTAAGCTACTGGCAAACCTGCTTATCTAAGGTTGGCATTGCTTAAAGAGACAGGTTCAGCACTGCTTCCCAATGGGAAAATCCTCTTAGATGGGCTACTCATTGCTTACCAGTCATATTTACACAATGCTTACACCTGGTAAGCAGAGCTGTGCAATGCTTAGCATTGCTTATTTTTCAATTTATAAACTATATGCTGTATGGCATTGATTCATCATTCATTACATATTATAAATTTGTTTACTGTCCCTGACATCCCCCAATGTGCTTTCATTATATTTATTCATGTGTGACTATACTGTATGGGGCACTTGTGTTTATATGGGGATTTCACAACTTTATTAAACTGACACCTCACATCTGGACCTAATGTAGTACTCCGGTTAACAAATATATGTTATTTAGTAGGTAATACTAAAAAAAATATTTATGTACTGCTTTCACATGTAAAATGTGAATTGGTTACAGTGGGGTTTGAACCAGTAATGGTTGCTCACAAAATGTACACTGGAACCACTACACAATTGCAATACTGTTTATGTTGGATGTCTCTTGGATTTAAATTCTTGCACTGTTTAAGCTGGCTAAGCATAGCTAAGCAACGGGCACACCCACGCAGCTACACTTAAACTTTATTACATTTATAAAAAAAAATGTTTTGGTGTCTTATTTTATCTGTACCCTTCAGAATATCCCTGCTAATGCTAAATCTGTTATTTTATCAACTGTCTGCTTTGTGGGAAAATTGTCCCTTTTGGCTTTGTCCACATTCCTTACTCTGATGGGTTGGGAGGTGTGTTCTATGTACTTATGCTACCTGTGTTATCCTAATAACTTTTGGCTTGGTAGCATACATCTCATCCTCTTAGAGCAAAATATCTGGACAAAGCGTACAGTGATGGGGGGACAAATAGGGACAGATTTTAAATATTGCTCTTATAATCTTAAAAAGTTGATAAAATAATAGGTTTTACATTAGCATGAATTTTCTGATGGATGTGTGGAGTCTTAAACTCAAATGTTTTTTCATTATTTAATGACTTCAATCCTTAGCTATTTGCCAGAAAGGTACACATTTTAGGGGGAACATGCCAAAAATATGAGGTAAACATCTGGGAATTCTGCAAAAATCTGTACAGTTTTGAGGTATGGTTGGTAGAGATGAGTGTCCCTTTTGCCTTTGACCACGTGTTTTTTGTTTTCCTGACATGTTGGGGGTGTTACGAGCATTCTCGCTGATTTTTAATTGCTGAAAGGCAATTCTGGAGTGCAGGGGACATGTGTATTGTGAGAGCTCTGCTCTCAGACACACCCCCTGCTGTCATACATGGAACCATGTCTGTTTTAGAGCATGGCAGCGGGCCTTCATAACTATGCATGGCGCGCTGCCATGCTGAACAGGAATGGTTCCTGTTGTGCATGAATAACTTATTCTTGCACGGCTGCTTGCTGAATCCCGGGGATTGTTTTCAATTACTGCATTGTATATATGATGCAAGTGTCAATATACCTATTTAAATTGTATAGTAACTCAATGTAGATCAGCCTTAAGTAAATGTATTATACTTTATATAAGTGAAATGTGTATCTAGCTATTATGAATCAGAATATATATAAAACAACCAGTATGAGGATTAAATTATAACTTTAAGATTCATATATGTTCATTCTAAATATATTAAGTTGGGTTTTGCAACAAAATACAATTTGCTTGTTTATTTATTTGCATTAAGTGCCCTATTTTAATGTAAGTCATGCTAATCTAATTCTCACTTCTTCACCCATCTTCTCACCCATTACCAGCTCTTCCTTTAAGTATTTATGTTAATTGATTTATTTCTAGTTGTTTGATGCGACTGTCTTTGTTTTGCAAAATGAATGATAACAAAGAAACAAGTAAATATCATTAATGGGCATTATATCCAAAAATATTTGATGTTCAGTCTGTGTCTAGTCTCATCTAATGCATTAAGCAAAATTATTGATTTTTTATACATTAAACAAGTAAAGACAATTCAGTAAGTGACCTTGACTTTAATTAATTACTTAATTAATGACTACCTTTCTATCAAACCTTTATTATTATGAGATTAATATTGTTACATATGATGTACTATGGTTACAATCATGCATTTGCTTAATTTTTAATTGTATTTTAAAAAACTTTTTTAGTTAGACAGGACATTCAATGAGCATATTATTGTAGATACCGCTTTAAATTTTATAACATTTAATTGAATTTAGCCAGTTTTGGCACCTTTTTTAGTATTTAACCTGTTTCTACAATGAATTTTGTGTTCTGATGAGTTTCAGATCCCAAAGTGAAAAGCTTAAACCATTTTGTAATTTTTCATTAAAAGAAGCTTGGATTTATTTTGACTTTAAACATATAATATATGCCTAAAGTTGTAGTGTAATAGATAGGTGTATCAAAAAAAATTAAATAGAAAAACCTCAGCAAGTGGAAATTTAACATTCAACAAGTAATCAAGATGGTTCCACATAGTTCAACGACTAAGGTAGTACACATAATAAACTTGAAGTCTTCTATGCCATCTGCTGTAACTTTCAAATTCTTCAAGAAATCTGAGTATATCTGCAATACTGTATAGATTAGTGTTAGAAATCAAAGAACATTTGCTATTTATTCCCTCTTTCCCTTCCCCTATTGACTTGAAGTAGTCCATAATGATTTGGAAGGGGAATCAGGATGCTTTACATAAGGTGGAGAGAGAAGGGGAAAAATATCAACAGAGTATAAGGTTTATAATCTTCATTTACATTATAATCAGTCATCCTATATATTTTATTAAAGTTAGACTAATATGGTTTCTAATCACAATATTTGCTGAATCACATATCAGCACGACACTTTGTACTGTGAAACATAAAGAAATACATTTACTTCTTTTTATGTTGTTTCATGTCCAACAGCTACACAATATGTTACCACAATATCTAGTTTTCATTTAGATCACTACTATATCTGATATGTAGGTTAATTTGATGTAAATATTATTAAAAAATAAAAAAAACAGAGTTATATACCAATATACTTTGCATGAAAATTGCTATTAAACTAATGAACCTGTTTCTTTATTTTCTCGCCCATCATACCTTATTAAATGTTCTGATGTTTCATTTATTTTCTATATCCAATGACATATATTATATTTATGTTATCCTCTTGTAACTTGTTTTAACAAAAACAAAAAGGATTAAAGTCAGGAGTTGAAGTCATTTTTCATTCCAGTTCTTTACGGATGCCATTGCAGGATTCCAGATATTTAGCATTGGGTTAAATGTCACCAGCTGGTTCAGTGTAATGTGAGCAACTGCTACTTGCAGCTATATTACATTTTACTTGTCAAACTCGGCTCGTGGACCTGAATCTAGTAAAAACAACATCGGGGGGTCTTCAGGCAGAAAAGTAGAGTACACAAAAAAAATAAAAAGAAACGCTTGAGACTGCTCTGTAACATCTTAATAATGACTCATAGACACATTGGTTTAATGGCGTTGTTCCAAAACCCACACAACCAACAGAAAAGGGAGAAATCCAGACATAGCATGACATTGCAGTACTAATCTAATCATTCAAAGCCAGCTAAACAAATTACAGTGTCAAATAAGTGGAAATTAACAACTGTCACATTTCCAAGCTGTTTCTCATAGAGACCTAATATAAATAAACAGCAACACACACATTTTTCTCATCTTTTCATTTTCAATTATTACTACCCACATCTAAGCCATATGGCTCCCCAATACAGTATAAGAGGTCACTAAACAAAGGATAAAGATCCAAAGAATAAAAGAAAAAAATACTATATACATTTTCCTATAGCTACCTGTCTAATTACAATTAAAAGGTCATTAACTTCCTAGTATACCAAAATATTTAATTTAAAAAAATCAAGGCTACTATTATGAGTAATTTATATAGGCACATGTATATTACCCCACCAACTACACACATGAAAGAGGTCTATCTTTAGTAGATTAACATGCAAAGTTTATTTAATTTTTTTTAAATAAAAATTGAAATAAGATAGATGAAAGGAAGAAAAAAGAAAAAATATATATAGTAAATATCACTATTTACCTTGTTAAATGCACATATGTATTGAGAAGAAAAGAAAAGAAAGAAAAAAGTCCATTCTGTTTATCCTTCAGTTTTTTATGAGTGCCTTCTTTCACAGTCCTTCCATTTGTTGCTGCATGTCTCTTCAGGCTTTGTGTTGACCAATCCATATCTTCATACTCAGATATTAAATTTTTCTTCTGGACAAAGTCTACAACTTCTTGTAAGGAGCCAAAAATCTTCTCACCATCAGTCAGATACATTTTTATCCTGGCTGGAAAAAACACTTGAGCTTTAATGATGGATTTTTTAAGGGACTTTATTAAAGGGATGCATTCTTTCCTTTTGGCAACAACAGAAGAATTGTAATCATTGTCAAAACAAATGTTTTTGCCATTGATTTTAACAGGAGAGTTGGCCCAAGCAGATTTTAATATAAAATCGTTATCCAGAGTTGACATAAATCT
This sequence comes from Protopterus annectens, assembly GCF_019279795.1. Taxonomy (NCBI): domain Eukaryota; kingdom Metazoa; phylum Chordata; order Ceratodontiformes; family Protopteridae; genus Protopterus; species Protopterus annectens. The sequence goes on from NC_056733.1 coordinate 815,350,458, forward strand.
TATTATTATAGATCTGAGGGTGGATGAATTTCCAACTGAACAGGTTTTGACAATGATCGGTGGGCTCTTTCAATTCCAAGTGAAAGAGATTCAGGCAAATTTAGTGCTGTGGGTAACCATTTATTCAGGAACTGGATCATGTTGTTGCCTTCTTCTTTTTCTAGTATCCCATAGATTCTTAGTTGCTCCTTGATCTACTCTCTAAATCTTCTACTTTCTCTAGAAGTTTATTATTCTGCTTCAGAAGAAACTCATTCTGGTTTTCACACTCTGACACTCTGCCATCAGTATCAGTCACTGTTTCTTCAACAGAGGAAATCTGTTCAGTATGTTTCTTGATTATTTCATTGAGTAGATCTAGTTGTTTACTACTGTCCTATTTTATCTTATCAATTTTATCATCAGGTTTATCTATTTTGATTGAAAGTTCTTGAATATTTGTGATAATGGATTGAAGTTCCTTCATCACTGCATTTTTCTGAAGTGAGCTCTTTCAGTTACACATGTCTGTCTCTCCTGTTGAAACTTCCTGACAGGAAAAATAATAAAAGAAAAAAGATAATGCTAAACTGAATAAAAAAAAAAAAAAAACAAAAGGGCAGATATTTATGTTTTTTCCAAGGTGTTTTTGAATGGTTTTCTTCAGGAAAAAAGAAAATTTCCTGTCAGAATAATGAATAGGCAGAGCTAAAATTCTTAGCTGTTATCTGCTTGTCATCCTTAGCCACTCCCCGATACACGGCTTTCTGACATCTGTCCTGGTATCTGTTTGAGTCTGGCAGGATGCAAATGTTGAATATGTCATTGCTTGCACAGATGGCATTACTTAAAGTCCAAGTAATAATGCTCTATACTGAATTTCATCCAAACATTTATACATTACTAACATTTTTTTTGCACTGTAGAGTTATATAGGACATGAGAACTTAACATAACATTTTTTACTGTATAGCGCAATGCAAGATCATTATAAAGTGTGATCGGGCCTGTGTTAGGACACGTTGTTGCATGTTTGTGTTGTTACATGCTGTTATGTCAGTGTTCTCTGTAATTTCATGTGAACATGCCCAGTATAATCATGTAGTAGATGCATTTAATTTACAGAGACCTTGAACTACTGAAATGGTATCAGATCTGTGTTGTCATTTGCCACTAGTGTATTTTGAGTGTTATCACTATTAAGATGTACATAAATATAAATGCATGATTGTCTAATAGGTCCATAGGTGTTTACTAGGCTAACGACCACAAGGGCCTTTTTAAGCCTAGCCATGCATCCCAAATCTCTGACAAGTGCTGATACCCTTGATAAGTGTAAGCATGGGCCTGGGAGATGAACCATTTACAGGTTACCTGTGTCCATTACAGACATAGGTGCCAAACAAGGGATGAATTTCCGGTTTCCCATCCAATTTTCCAGTTGCACTTGAATTGGGTTTAGGGAGGGACTTTGTTTCACATGTATGGAGAGCCTGTTCCATACATGTGGTAGTCTCTGAGATACATACTTATCTCTCCAGCAGGTCCTATTTATATCACAGGCAAGGTTTAAGTCTTTAGAATGGGTAATTCTGGTGCTGTTTGTTTTGCGGATATGCAGGAGGTCCATCAGAGTGAGGTCAGACAATGCCCTGTATCCCAGGCATAGATCTTCCCTCAAAAGCCTGTAGGAGACAGAATACAGGGATAGGGCCTTGAGGCGGTCTACATAGGACATTTTACTTATGTCCTGCATTCTTTTAGTGAGGAACCTCTGTGAACATTCCAACTGTTGGATATGACTGGTTAGGTACATATCAAAGGAGGCATGTACTCAATGATAGGTCTGATGAATGCTGAATACAGTGGAACAATGACTTCCTTGGACTTAGATGCCATACCTTTGTTTACAAGTTGTGCAACATAGAATGATTTCCTCACCACTGTAGACACATGATAGTCAAAGGCTAGATTACTATCTATGTGTGTCCCTAAGTTCCTGACTACTGGGTCAACTCTAAGGGGTGTGTTGTCAATATGATAGTTATCAGGGATGGATGACTTCCTAAAGGATACTATTATGCATTTCTTGGCATTTAGTTTTAGTCCATGGCTCTGACACCAGTTGTTTGTCTGTGTCAGCCCCTCCTGGAGAACATCTGTGTCAGTGTGAGATTTAATGAAAGCTCCTAATTTGCAATCATCTGCAAATTTAGTCAGCCAGAGACCACTGACATTGGTCTTGACTTCTGAGAAGTAAATGCCAAAAAAGGAGAGGTCCAAGGACTGATCCCTGAGGGACTCCACTTGTGAATGGCCTCTTTGTAGAGGTAGAATCCTGAATTCTAACTTCCTGGGTCCTGTCTGTGAGCCAGTTGGCTATCCACCGGGTGACATATGGGTTTGTACGTAACTTCTTGAGTTTGTCAATAATGCCTAAGTGGGGTATAGTGTCAAATGCCTTGGCCAGGTCAAGGTAGGCAATGTGAACAATTTTGTATCTAACCTCTTGAGTTTGTCAACAATGCCTGAGTGGGGTATTGTGTTAAATGCCTTGGCTAGGTCAAGGTAGGCAATGTGAATGATTTTTCCCTCATCCATTGCTTTGGTGACCTTCTCAAAGAAGTCCACCAGGTTGAGGACGCATGATCTGCCCTTTACAAAACCAAACTGGGTTGGGTCCAGTGTCTGGAGGTTTACTATGTCTCTGCTTGATCATCTCCATGATAATTCTTTCCATGACTTTACATATAAGACTAGTGAGACTTATATGTCTGTAGTTTCCAGGGTCTGTAGATGGCCCACCTTTGTGCAGAGGGATGGCTGTTGCTTTCTCCATTTATGAGGCAAAAAACCTGTTTGAAGATTACAGTTAAATAGTAATTCCAGAGGCCCTGATAGGTCATGCTTCATGCTATTTAGGAGGCATCCTGATATTGTCTGTGCCCATTGATGCAGTGTTCTTGGTCTTAGAGACAGCATTAAGGATCTGTTCCCTAGTGGTAGTAGGGGGAGTTATATTTGACTATATTTCCTGAGGGAAGGATGGAGGAGAGAGGGGTAAAGTTGGAGCTGAATTTATCAGCCAGGAGGTTTGCTAAGTCTTCTGGCTCAATATAGGTGGCTCCATTTACAATGGGCTTTTGAGGTTATTGGTCTAAAGAAGGCTGGTATTTTCTAGCCGAAAGCGCTTAATGGAATAAAGTTTTAAAAGGTGTGTTTTAAAATGGTGTGTTCCTTGCGAATTCTGCCTTCTAGATTATTACTATTTTCTCAGCTTTTGAGGTTGAAGACATAGCTAAAGAATGCTTTGTGGTTGTCCTTGGCCTGGGAGGCCAAACCTACCTCAAAATTGGCTTTAGTAGACTTTATTTGTCCTCTAGTTTCATAGTTTCATAGTTTCATAGTATAGTACTAGGCTATCTGCCCTGGGGCATTTGTAAGCCTAGCCATAGTGATGTGGCTTTTGCCACCCCATGAAATGGTACAAAAATGTACAGAATAAATCTAGAATACTGTGTCTCTGTCTAGTAGTGACACAGTGAAGGTCCCCTTATATAATAGAATTAGTTTACTGTGCCCCTGTCTAGCAGTGACACAGATGTGACCCATGGGGTAAACTTACGATCTCCCATCCACTCATCAAGATTTCTCTTGAAGAGAGTCAGTGAGGGGCTCTGCCTAATATGAACTGGGATCCTGTTCCAAAGCATGGGAAGCCTCTGGGTTATGAATCTATCCCTCCAGCATGTCCTATTCATACTTGTGCCGAGGTTTAAGTCTTTAGCTCTCGTGGTCCTGATGGATTTGGATTTTTGAGGTGGAGCATGTCCATCAGATCCTGATTGGACATGGCCTTGTACGTCAGGCAGAGATCAGCTCTGAGCAGGCGGTATGCTACTGAATAGAGCTGAAGTTTCTTTAGTCTGGCAGAATAAGACATATGTTGGAGACCCTTGATCCTTTTGGTGAGGTACTTTTGTGGTCTCTCCAGCTGTTGCAAGTGCCGGGTGAGGTACATACCAAATGGGGCATTGTACTCAATCATGGGTCTGATGAGGGAGGAATATAGGGGTACAATGACATCCTTGGATCTGGATGTGAAACCCTTCATGATGAGGTGTGCAAGGTAGAATGTTTTTCTAACCACTTTGGCAACGTGGGTGTCAAATGAGAGGTCGCTGTCTACTTGGGTCCCTAGGTCTCTGATTACTTTTTCCATACTCAGTGTGTTGCTGTCTATGTGATAATTTGTCGGTACTTTGTTTTTTCCAAAAGGGATAACTATACATTTTTTGGCATTTAGTTTAAGGCCGTGACTACGGCACCAGTTGTCCGTTTCAGTGAGGCCTTTTTGTAGGATGTGTGTATCTGCTGGTGTATCGACTATGGCACCTAGTTTGCAGTCATCTGCGAACTTTGTCAGCCACAGCCCTCCCATGTTTGCTTTAACATCTGAGAAATAAATGCCGAACAAGAGGGGTCCCAGGACAGATCCCTGTGGGACACCACTTGTGACTGGCTTTGAGTCTGACATTGCTCCAGCGATTTTAACTTTATGGGTTCTGTTCTTTAGCCAGTTTGCAACCCATCTAGTGACATAAGGGTTTACTTTTAAGCTGTTTAGCTTATCTATGATGCCTGAGTGGGGTATTGTGTCAAAGGCCTTAGCCAAGTCCAGGTATGCTGTATGGACTGCTTTGCCCTCATCAATGGCTCTAGTGACTGTTTCAAAAAAGTCAACCAGGTTTAAAAGGCAGGATCTGTCCTTTACAAAGCTGAACTGGGTGGGGTCAAGTGTCTGTAGGTCCCCTATGTCTCCGTTTATGAGTTCCATAATGATTCTTTCCATAGCTTTGCAGACCAGGCTAGTCAAGCTTATGGGGCGGTAGTTTCCAGGGTCTGTAGAGGCACCCCCCCTTGTGGAGTGGGACCACTGTTGCTGTACGCCAGTGTTCAGGTACATAAGTAAGGCTAAGGTTAAATAGCATTTTATGTGTGGGTTTAGCTCCTCTTGGAGTTCACGTAACACGCACCCAGGATACCGTCAAGTCCCATTGATGCTGTGTTTTTGCTTTGTTTAGGGCGGTTCTCACTTGGACATCTGAGATGAAAGGAGATTACATTCAGCTGGGATAAGTATTTCTTCTTTTGGGGGTGAAGGAGGCGAAATTTGCACTGAACTGTCAGCCAGAATGTTAGCAATATCTGTGGGTTCAGTGTATTTTTTGTGTTGTGAACCAACTCTGAGCATATCTGAGGGTTTCCTACCAGGTTTCTAACATAGCTGAAGATGGCTTTGTGGTTATCTTTAGTGTCCTTAGCGATTTTTCTCTCAAAGTTTGCCTTGGATGTTTTTATGAGAGAATGTAGTTTTCTGCTAATGTTGATCAGAGATGTCTTCCCTTCATGGGATTTCGCTCTGACGTGCAGTAGCTTCCTTCTTTGTTACACAATTTATTTATGGCTGAGGTCCACCAGACAGGACACTTACATTTGGTGGAGAGGGACTTGGATTTGTTTGGGATTGCATGATCCATGCATTCTTGGAGATGTCCATAGAAAGCATTTGTGAAGGATTCGGCATTGTGGGATGTGGTATCCACTGGCACAGTGGGCTTAAAGGATACCATCTCAGTCTTAAGAAGAGTGAAGTCTGCTTTTGAGAAGTTTTTCACTGTGGTCTTTTGTGCTGGGGGTGGAGGTGGGATATGTATATCCAGGGTGACTAGTTTGTGGTCAGATCTCACTAATGAGGGGTATACTTCCGGTGTGGAGGATTTTGTCCCCATGTTTGTGATGATCAGGTCTAGTATATTATCTCCCCTAGTGGGAGAGGTGACTAGTTGTTCCAGTGCATTTGAATTTATGAATTCCAGGAACCTGTGGGCTAGGGTATTAGGGCTAGAATAATGTACCCAATCTATGTTTGGGTAGTTGAAGTCTCCCAGTATGATGGTATTTTGTGATACATTCATATCCTCCAATGTCTTCAGGAAGGCTGAGTGGGGTTCTTGAGATTGGAAGGGTGGTCTGTAACATGCTACCAGTTGTATAGCAGTTTTGCCTATGGTTAGTTGCACCTGTATGGTCTCTGATGCTTCATGTGTTGCTACTAACCTGGAGGTGTGGGTGTCCTTTATGAATATGGACACTTCCCTCCTTTGTGGTTCGGCCCGGGTTTTGGGGCGAAAAGCATGATACGAGGTATAGCCTGGTAGTGCTGGGGTGCTCTCAGGAGCCTTGAACCAGGTTTCAGTTACTGCACAGACGTCGATGTTCTCCATGCTGAGGAGTGCATCAAGTGCCTGCATCTTGAGATTTAGACTTCTGGCATTGAGCAGCATTACCCTTAGTTTTTTCCATTTTGTTTTCTAAGGAGGTGGGTTTGTCTTTTGAGCCTTGCCTAAAAAGGCAGTATGGGGTGGCAAGAGCCTTAGCCAATATCCGGAAGCCCAGTGGTGACAGGTGTAAACCATCCCTTGAAGCAGCATGGCTTGTCCAACATATCATCCCAGGCAGACAGACATTGGATCCCCTTAGAATGACACCAGTACTTGAGCCAATTGTTAAAGCTGATCATCTTGTCTTTGTATTGTGGTATCATTCTTGGTGAGGGCAAGATGCTGCTCAGGATCAGGGTCATACCAGCCTGGGCTACATAATCGGAGAGCTCCTCTATGTCTCTTTTCATGTAGTCCAGGGAGGTACGTCTCAGGTCATTCACACCAGCATGGACAATGACGGAGTCATATTTGTACTTGCTTTGGAGTGACCTGAGTGCGTGTGTTATGTGGCGGATCCTAGCTCCCAATAGACAACTCACAGTCACCTTCTCCTTGTTCAGCCTGGTCAGTGGGACATCAGTGTGTCTGACTATGGAGTCACCTATTACTAGTTTATCAGGCAAGGTGTTTGGCCTTAAGGGCTGCGATTGGTTGACACACTGATTTATTGAAGTATGTGTTGCATGTGTCTTGTTTTGAGGTGGTGGATTTTTGGATGTCTGCTTTGGGAGCCTCTGTTGTTTTGGTAAGTTTTTTATTAGAGCCTCCGAGTATGTCTTTGTGTTTTTATGTGTTTGGTTTGCAGTTGTGGTAGGTCTATGTGGGACTGGGATTGTTGTGTGTGTGGTTGCCATCTCCTCCTGTCTGGTCATGACAGTCCTGAGTTGAGAGAGTTCAGCCTCCAGTTTGGCTATATAGTTGCATCTCTCACATGTATTTGTGTTTGTTGGGAGGAGGAGAGGGTTGTCTGTGTACATGAGACAATTGTAGCATTGTCTCAAGATGCCCAGATTGACCAGCTGAACTGGAGACGACGCCAGTAATCTACCACTCGACATGCTAGAACAGTATAAGGGAGTGGTATACCTTTAAGGGAAGTGGGTATTCACAGGGATTCTAAGTTGTTTATTTACTTTGATGAGACTGTTTTTATCATGTTGGGTGTTGCACCTCCTAATTTTTGCCATGATTTTCTTCCTCTTGTTATACAGCCTAGTAATTTTGTGATTCCACCAGGATGGCTTGTTTTTTGAGTTAGTTCTGTACTTCTTCGTGGTGGGCAGAGCTGCCTCTATGCAGCTATTAACATGCTTGTACAGGGTTTATGTGAACAGTTCTGCATAGGCAGCAGTGTTCTCAGGGTTTATGGGGGCTTCACATTTTGTCAGGTTCTCACTTAATAGCAGGAGATTAGCCTTAAAATAGTTCTTGAATATTCCAGGTTTAGCTGGGGGTCCAGGTTTTATTCTTACTTCAAAGGAGACCATTTTGTGGTCTGACCTTACCATGAAAGGCATTACAGTAGGGGGCTGCAGCTCTCTCAGATATTAGTGAGGACTAGATCCAGTATGGTTGCACCCCCTGGTTGGTGTATTGTCTATATGGTCCAGGGAGTTTGTATTTACAAAATCCAGGAATCTCTGTGCATGGATAATATATGTTTCAAGGTAATATACCACCTTTCTATGGTTGCTAAATGACAATAAATGGCAAAACATGTCCCTTTCTGATGTGCATGACACAACAGCTGTAGAGCTCAGTTTTTCTTCTTTTACAGTCAGTTACCACACATGCATTCCTTGTATACACATGTTATATTCAATAACTGCAGACTGTGCGAGTAGCCCCTAATGTATCCACTGTTCTTGCTGTTATCTCACCTCAGCATGTTATCAACATTAATATCATATTTACTGCCCTTCATTGCAATGTTGCATTGTATCCCTCTCACATCCTTTGTTAGCATATCCTTTCTTATTTATGTACATGGATCAATATTTGTGAACAGTATTAATTACTATTATATGGGCAGTCGCAGTGTTGCAGCAGTTAGCGATGCCACCTCACAGCAAGAGGTTCTCCGGTTCGATCCTCGGCTGGGATGCCTTCTGTGCGGAGGCTGCATGTCCTCCCTGTGGTTGAGTGGGTTTCCTCTGGGTGCTCCAGTTTCATCCCAAAGACATGCTGTAGGTGGACTGTACACTCTAAATTGCCCATAGGCGTGAGTGCATGTGTGTGCCTTCTGTGGAAGTTTGGGCGCTGTGCTGGAAACTCAACACCATAAAACTCCACTGCCAATCTTCAGCGAACAGGTGATCCACTGTGGTGACCCCTAACTGCGAAAAAAAAAAAAAATTAATTATTATTACATCAGTATGGAAGGATTTATGTTTAAAATGTTTCTTTGTGATATAAACACATTTGAATGTATTATCTGAGTACATTTTCTCCTTTTATTGCCTCTCTTATTTATATCTTCAAGTATTACCATTGTATTATGTGCAAATTCTCCTCATTTAATGTCCCCTACATCTTAATTCTAGTAATCAACTTGCCCTTACTTTATATAAGCTGTGCACACCTGGTCACATAATACGTTTGCTTACAAGCAAGCCATTTTGTTTACAATGTGTACTTATGCTTCCCTGCATATTTCATGGTTACCAACATTGCTGCTGACCAGGAAAAGGTGCTTAACAATGTAAGTATGATGAGCAGCATGCATATTCAATGAACACCGCTGCTCGTTGCGCTAGTGCACTTAAATTGTACAAGCATCGCAAGGAACCTACATGATTGTTAATGAATCCCAGGGATTATCTGCAGCTGTTTTAACTCAGTGGAAAGAAAATAAACGTTGCAATCAAATAACCATCCCATACATGCAGACAACTCTCTGTAGAATGTCACTGTACTAAATTTAAGCACTGTACCAAAGAATTATTTTGATTAAAATGAAAACAGCATATGGTTATTGACTCAATCAAGATCTGTGTGCCTGTTAGGAGAAAAAATGAATAAATAGCAGATAATGAGATACTAATTAGGAGAGCAAACAGCTTACAAAATATTTTCACATTCTTAAAAGATAATAAAGATTTTTTTCACAGTGTTGTTACCTCAATGAGGGTAATTTTCAGAGCCTCAGAAAGCCAGACATGAAAAGTAAATTTTCAAGACATTATACACCCAGCCCAGATTGTTGAGAAAAGAGTCTCTGTCCATTGTTAACTTATAGTCTGCTAGACTTAATTTGCAATGAAACATTTTAGTAGAATGCTGTAACACCCCAAATATATATATATATTCCAGTTTAAAAGCACTTTAGAGATATAAGTGGTACTTTATGCATCTTCATTTCAGGTAATTGTAGTTATCCAATAGCCTCAGGTAACATTAAATGTGACTTCATTTCTCTCAAGAGAAAACATTGAATATTGTTTTCTTTAACAGTTTTTAACACACATTACATTAGTGCAGGGTAAATGATCATTTCATTGTGGGACAGATTCAAAAATGTTTGAAATAAAGAAGAGGAGTCTGGTCACTGAGATGGAATCACTGTTCTACTTAATATAGTTCTACTACATAGCCTCTTGCAGTGACCATAGCAGGAAGACTGTGTTCCATCTCCTAGCTTCCCATTGGTTACTACCCCAAGCTATCTGCTTTTCTTACTTCTCTTTTAGCTGTGGTATTGGATGATCACACATGAACAGTTCTCTGTCTTCAATAATTCTTTGTTCATGTTTCCAGTGTTTCTCAGCTACCTGTACATTGTAGTGTTTGCACAATCCCCAGTGCAACAGTCTTATTATAGTGTTGTACCTTTCAGTATACAGACCCTCAAGCATAAGTATATCACAACCAGTAATAACATGTGCAATTGTTTCTAGTTCAAAACCTACATTTGTATCTCCCACCTTTCATTCATACTTCATAAACCAATATGCATTTGGTCTGATGTCTTCAGCTACCATTATTAACCTTTCAGATTTTGGTTTAACCTCACCTGTCCTTTGCCATTCATGCATCAAATCTTCATCAATATGAGGTTGTTCTAAGAGATTCTATACTTTCCTCTATAATTGTCAAATTTCTGGTTTTCTTTCTTTCATTGCTATCCAGTAATTTTTTTTGAGCGCATTTTGTTGCCTCCTGAATTTTCGTCTATTTACCTGTTCATAGGTTCATAGGTTCATCGGTAAGAGCCTAACTAAACCTAGCCAACAAGGTTCCCTGGCTTACGCCACCCAAGAAAGTTATTTTCCTGTGCCACTTTCAAGCAGAGACACAGAAGTGATCCCTGGGGTGTATTTCCTATTTCCCATCCACTCATCAAGATTTTTCTTGAAGAGTGCTAATGAAGAACTTTGCTTGACATAGATGGGTAGCCTGTTCCAGAGTAAGGGAAGTCTGTGGGACAGGAATCTATCCCTCCAGCATGTCCTGCTTATTGTGGTGACAAGGTTTAGGTCCCTAGAGCGTGTAGCTCAGAGGGATTGGGATTTCTTTAGGTGTAGCATGTCCAACAGCTCTGGGTTTGACATAGCTTTATATGTTAGGCAGAGATCACCTCGGAGTAGGTGATATGCTATGGAGTAAAGCTGGAATTTTTTGAGGCGGTCAGTGTAGGGCATTTGTTTGAGGCCAGTAATCCTCTTTGTGAGGTACTTCTGTGGCCTTTCCAGCTGCTGCAGATGTCTTGTGAGGTACATTCCAAAAGGGGCGTTGTACTCTATAATGGGTCTAATGAGTGTCAAGTAGAGGGGAACAATGACCTCTTTTTCCTGGATGAGAACCCTTTTATGATGAGGTGTGCCACATAGAAGGACTTCCTGACTACTGTGGTGATGTGACTATCAAAGGAGAGACTACTGTCCACCTGGGTCCCAAGGTCTCTTATCATGCATTCAGTGTTAAGTAAATTGCTGCCTATGTGGTAGTTCATGGGTACAGAGTTTTTACCAAAGGGGATGACACTGTACTTTCTGGCACTGAGCTTGAGGCCATGGCTCTGACACCAGGCATCTGTCTCAGTGAGGCCCTTCTGTAGGATGTCCACATCATTTGGGGACTTGACTATGGCTCCTAGTTTGCAGTCATCTGTGAACTTCATTAGCTAGAGGCCTTCTGTGTTAGCCTGTACTTCAGAGAAGTAGATACCAAACAGGAGAGGTCCCAGGATGGAACTCTGTGGTACTCCATTTGTCACTGATTTGAGGTCAGATTTGAAGTCTGCAACTTTTACAATGTGGGTTCTGTCAGTGAGCCAGTTGGCAACCCATCTTGTGACATAGGGATTTATACCTAGTTTAGTGAGTTTAGCTATAATTCCAGAATGGGGGATGGTGTTGAAAGCCTTGGTGAGGTCAAGATAGGCTGTGTGAACACCTTACCCTCATCTACGGGTTTGGTGACTGCCTCAAAGAAGTTTATCAGGTTCAGGAGGCATGATCTGCCTTTCACAAACCCAAACTGGGTGGGATCCAGAGTTTGGAGGTTACCAATGTCTTTGTTTATGAGTTCCATGATGATACATTCCATGACCTTGCAGACCAGGCTTGTCAGGCTAATAGGTCGATAGTTCCCAGGATCAGTGGTGGCTCCCCCTTTGTGGAGTGGGATAACTGTTGCTGTACACCATTCAGTGGGCACAAAGCCTGATGCAAGGCTATTATTGAACATGGTGCTTAAGTGGGGAGCCAATTCGTTCTGAAGTTCATGTAAAATGCAGCCTGGGATGTTGTCCAGTCCCATGGATGCTGTGTTTTTGGCTTTAGAGAGTGCAGCATTTACCTGCATAGTTGTGATTAACAGGGACTCTGCATTCTTCTTGTATAGATATGGGCCCTTTAGGGGGTGAGAGGGGGATACAGTTAGCACTGAACCTATCTACCAGGATGTTGGCAATATCACTTGATTCTGTAATTTTCTTGCCTTTGTGCAATAACTCAGAGCAGATCTGGGTGTTGCCATCGAAATTCTTGACATAGCTATAGAATGCTTTGTGGTTGTCCTTGGAATTAATGGTGATTTTGTTTTCGTAGCTAGCGTTGGAGGATCTTATAAGGGATCTCACCTTCTTACTGAGGCTGACCAGGGAGCTCCTCCACTCATGGGATTTTACTCTCTTTTGCAACAGTTTCTTCCTTCTGTTGTACAGTTTGTTTATGGCATGGGACCACCAGATTGGCTTCCTTTTTTGGAGGATAGCATCTTGGTTCTGTTTGGGATAGCACAATGCATGCACTCGTATAAGTGCTTATAGAGTGCATTTGTGTAGGATTCAGCAGTTGTAACTGTATTGGCCATCTGCATGGGTGTCATGAAGTTCACCACTTCTGTCTTAAGAAGCATGAAGTTGGCTTTGGAGATATTTTTTACTGTGGTTTTCTTAATGTGGGGTGGGGGCAGGATGTGGATATCAGGGATGATTAGCTTATGGTTTGATCAGACCAACGAGGAGTTGACTTCAGGTGTGGAACACCGGTCACTCATGTTGGTAATGACTAGGTCTAGGATATTGTTGCCCCTGGTGGGGGTGTGGATAAGTGAATCCAGGGCATTGGAGTTTATGAATTCCAGAAAGAGTTGAGCTAAGGAGTTGGTACATGAGTAGTTTTCCCAGTTAATGGTGGGGTAGTTGAAGTCGCCCATTATTAGGGTGTTTGGTTGAACCCTAATATTTTCCAGTACATCAAGAAAAGAGGAGTGGGAATCCTGGGTCATGGTGGGGGATCTGTAGCAAGCTACAATTTGGATTGTAATTTTGCCCAGAGTTAGTTGCACTTGGATAACCTCGGATGCATTATGCTGAGCAACTAGCCTGGAGGTGTGGATATCCTTAATAAATATGGACACACCTCCGCCTTTGGTGTTTCGGTCCAGGTTACATGGTCAAAAAGTGTGGTATGAGTTATAGCCTGGTAGTGCAGGGGTGCTCTCTGGTACCTTGAGCCAGGTCTCAGTCACTGCACAGATATCAATATTCTCCATTTTAAGGAGTGCCTCGAATGAGTGCATTTTGAGATTTAGACTTCCAGCATTGAGTAGCATTACCCTCAGTTTTTGCTTGCCTGTTCCTGTTATGGTGGTGAATTTGTTATTTGAACCATGCCTAAAAAAGGCACTATAGGGGCAGCAAGAGCCTTAGCTAGTATCCAGAATCCCAGGGGTGACAGGTGCAGGCCATCTGTGGCAAAGCATCGCGGTCTGTCGACCATGTCATCCAAAGCAGACAGATACTGGATCCCCTTAGAATGACACCAGAAGCTTAGCCAATTGTTGAAGTCAATCATTTTGTCCTTGTACTGCAGTATTATTCTGGGCGATGGCAGAATGCTACTTAGGGCTAGGGTCATACCTGCCTGGGCTACAAGATCGGAGAGCTCTTCCATGTCTCTTTTCATGTAGTCCAGGGAGGTACGTCCCAGGTCATTCACACCAACATGGACAATGACAGAGTCATATTTGTACTTGTTGTGGAGTGACCTGAGTGCGTGAGTTATGTGATGGATCCTGGCACCCGACAGGCAGCTGACAGTAACCTTCTCCTTGTTTAGCCTGGTGAGTGGGACATCAGTGTGCCTGACTATAGAGTTGCCTATGACTAGTGTGTTGGGTACATTGTTTTGCCTTATTGGCTGTGGTTGAGTGGCACACTGAGTCTGTGGGCTATGTGTCATTTGGGTTCTGTTGGGAATGGAGGTTGCTTGTGTTTCTGCTTTGGAGGTCTCTGTTGCTTAGACAGATTATTATTGAGAGCCTCCCCGAATGTTTTTGTGTTACTATGTGTGGATTTTGGTGGTGTAGATTTAGTGAGACTATGTGATGAGTGTGGTGTGGTGCAAATGTTTACGTTCTCCTCATGACTGTCAAATTCAGTCTTGGTTGGAGAGAGCTTTACCTCCAGTTTGGCTAGATAAGTGCATCTCTCACAGATTGTAGTGTTGGGTGGTAGGAGGAGAGGGCTCTCTGTGTACATGAGGCAATTTCTACATTGCCTCAAGATGCCTAGATTCATCAGATAGACAGGATAGAACACTGGGTGCTGATCCTTGGACATGCCTGAATAAAAAAACTATTTTGCTCTAGATAAGTGAGGAAAGTGAGTACAAGAGCTATTTTTCTCTAAGCAAGTGAGAAAAGTAAGTACAAAAACTGTTTTCCTCTAGGTAATGAGGAAGATTGAGTGCTATAGTAATTAGTAGCATATTTAGTGCTTACAGGTACTGAACAAGTGCTGTGCATGAATAAGCAAATTTAAGTGCTAAAACTAAGAATATGTATCTGCACTAGACGAGTTACAGGACAGAAACAAGTGCAAATGCAGGCTTTCAAATCAGAAAGTTCAGAGAGATGGAAGAGATTGCCCAAATGGCCAATAACTACAATTTCTGGGCTAGAACCACTCCTTATGTGGTAGACAGGTTACCTAGTACTTACCACTCCCACTGATGAGCTAGAAGGCTGTTTTCTTCATAGCCTAGAACTTTCACTATATTTGGTTCTGATGATCTCAAAATGAATATTAAATAGTCCCATGATTGTAGACCTATACATATTATCACTTTCTAGGAGGTTCTTACCACCTTCATACAGAACTATATATAGTCTTGCCATGCATTGGTTTTAATATATCATTTGGTGAGTAAAATGTATTTTTTGTTCTCTTGTCCAACTGATCCAGAGTTTTTGGGGTATTCAACCACACCAAAGCTGTCAGTTAAAACATAAAAATTTTACCTCCATGTCAAGGCAGCTTTCTTAATTAAAAAGAGGATGAGATGTCACTGGGCAAGGTTTGTTTCGGGAAAATAAGATGTAGCCATAGCCCAGTTTAAGTAAACACCTTCAGTAGAGTAAGAACAACACAAAACAGCAGTGGTGACAAAGAATCGCTGTGGAATGTCCACTTTATGATTTTTATTCTTGGGAATAATGATTTCCAGAATGCTCTCAAATGCCCTTTTGCAATCTATCTATGCCATATTTAGGTTCCACCCTATTTTTCAGCTTCTGTTATGGTTTTGTTTAGTAATAGGTTACCTTTCTGTTCTGTTGCCATGACTGAATTTTTTTATCTAAGCAACTATAAATTCTGCCTACATCAGTCCCAGTATGCAGTTTATATACTGTTGGAAAGCAAATTATCGGTCTATAGTTCTCAGGATAGCTTGCAGGTTTGCTCTTAAGAAAGAATATGTTTTCCCTATTTTTAACCAAGTTGTCATCTGTTCTTGTAGTTTAATTTCTTCAAGACTTTTGGGTTTCTAGTACTATGATGTGGATGGACCCCATCTGTGCAAAATTATGATTAAAGTTCATGAAATTAGTATTGTCTCAGACTCTGATGTTATCCAAAAGTGCTCTTCGCAGCACCCACAATCTACCTAGAGTTGATTCCTGTAATTCATACAGAGTTACATGTACTGGTTACATATGTAAATACGACTGTAAATTCTTTTTTATGAGATCCATTGCTACTACTAGTGTTGGAACTGTCTGGGTATCCTTCTTCCACATTACCTTCATTTCTGCCTGTAAATCCTGGTATTTTAGGACTTTGTGTCTCTCTGATGTAAGACACTGTAATCACTGGGTGTAGCAATTTCAATAATCAATACCACTTTTGTCTTCTTTTCATATACTAATTAATAAAAACTACAAGAAAAATATCCCATCTAACATCCAAAACCAAAAGAAAAGGTCACACAGACAAACTAGTTAGTAAAAACTACAAGAAAAATCTAGCCAAGCTAGAGTTTTCACTGTGTGATACATTAAACCTCCTGTAATAGAGTCCAGTGGGATATATGCGAATGACCCTTAAGGACATCAAGTGTTTCAACTATATGGCTTCTGAATGTCAATGGCTTTTTACTTTTTCTTTTTAAGTCTTTGTGGATACATTCAGGCCAAGAAAGAAAAACTCCACTAGCTGTAGACATGCATGTTTCAGTCTTCTTATAACCTCGTCAGCACAGCACAACATAAGTGGACTGCTTTGCTATACTTCAGCAACACAGGTTCTTTACACCCAGCTGATGTCATTACTATTAAGGTGTCTGAAAAATATTCCAACTAACATCCAAAACCAAAAAGTAAAAAAAGGTTACACAGACATTTTCATGGACTACTAAAATTGTTTTTCTCACATCTGTTTTTGAACCATTATGGGTGATCCCATGTGATATAAACTTCATCATTTTCTATAATGCTTTGTGGCTCATGTTTCCAGTGCTTCTCAGTTACTTCAATATTATAATGTTTGCACAAGCCCCATTGCAACAGTCTAGCCACATCATTATGCCTTTCATTATACAGGCCTTCTGCCATTAGTGCATCACACCTAGCAACAAGATGTGAGACTGTTTCCAATTCTGTTTTACAAAATGCTGCATTTGTCTGTTTATCCAACATGTTCAATGGATTTTGTAAACCAATGTGTACATAGTCCACTATCCTGGGCTGCCAATATTAACCTTCCATCTTTTGGTTTCAATTTACCTCTCTTTAACCATTCCCATGTTAGACCCTGATTGATATGAGGTTGTTCCAGGAGTTTTCTGCACTTGCAACTATAATTCTGCATTTTCCACATTTCTTGCCTTCTCATCTGGTACTTCACCTTATATTATTTCTTTTTTTTTTTTTTTGGCAAATTCAGTTGCTGCCTGATTTTTTTAACTACGTCTGGTTTAATATCCATTCATACTTGACACTGATATCATTTGCTAAAATAAGCAGGGAAGTCATCTTAGACGTGTTCTGCTCATGTTTTAAAACTTTCAATTTGTTTGGATCTTGTTAGGTCAGCAGATATGTATGCAATCCTACAATCGTAGATCTACACATGTAATCAATTTTGAGGAGGCCCATACCTCCTTCAGAACAGAATATATAATCTTGTATATATCACTTCTATATATTGCATATATCATTGATTTTTATAAATCATTTGATTAGCATAAAGCATTTTACTTGTTTTCCTGTCCAACTGATCTAAAACCTTTTGGGGACAGTTAATCACCCCAAAACTGTAAGTTAGAAAAGATTCAAAGGTTAGTACTAAGCTAACTGCCCTTATGAGCCATTTTAATCCTAGGCAATTATCCCTTGTGAGACTCAAACCTTGTACCTTGTGTTTGTAAGGCAAACATGTTAACCATTAGGCCACCCTCCCAACCAACCAAGTAAACTGGTTTATAGCTTGGACTTTATTCCTAGGTGTCAGGTCTGTTTTCAGTATTAATTTTCGTCTTCTAAAATATTCCTTACTGAGTTTTATTCACATTTGTTCATGTTTTATTATTGATCCTTCATTAATTCCCAAATATTTATACATTCGCTCTTGCTCAAATTATTTTATAACACATTCCTTTCCCAGACTGATATTTTCCTGGTACTGCAGCTTTCCTGTTTTAAAGATTGCATTTCCATATTTATCAAGAACAAATGAAATTGTTATATCATCCGAGGAAGTTTTGACCACGTGCAGTTGGGTTTTCAGTTCCTCATTTGATGAACTATGCAGTTTTAAATTATCCACAAAAAGAAGATAAGTGTTTACACGTTGTTGTTTTCTGGGAGCCAAACTGTACCTACAACCTTATCTGTTAAGTAGACAGATTAATGGGTTAAGAGCAAGACAAAAGAGCAGTGGTAGCAAAGAGTCACCCTGGAATATCCCCCTTTTAAATTTTATCTGTGGGATAATAATTTGTCCTTTAGCATGGCTTAGCTGCAGAGTGGTTTGCCACTGTCAGAAAAAATGGAAGGATGCTCCGTTTAAGCTCGCTCAACAAAGTCACAACTGAAAACAAAAAGATAAGCGATGCACCACACCGTAGAGCTTATCTTAGTGATTTATTCAAAACTGCAATGCGACAAAAACAACAAACAAATAGACAAAAGGACAAGCGCTTTCAGCTATTAAAGCCTTCTTCAGATCCACATTCAAAAATCACATCACAAGCTTAATATAAATCATATACCAACCAATGACGAAAGACATGTAAATATACTGCCTTGTTCTAACCAATAAGAATACATATATAAGCACTTCATCAGCCAATATACTTCATTATTCAAATGAGCTTAGCTAACAGGTAAAGGTAAAAATGTAAATCAAACCTTACCTTCATAAATATCATTGGCTTTAACTGATGAATAGAAATAAGAATGTAAATCAGGCTTCTCCTTCTTAGAATTCATTGGTTTGCACCATGCAAACATAGAGAAACACTTGCCGATGGCATTCTTAGTACTTTGTTAATTATAATACCTAAAAATATACTAATTCACTTAATATAAAATACACATCCATATATGCATATAATAAAACAAATCAATACTTAGAACATTCAAAACATATAAAATAAACAAACACAAATCCATTAATAAAGGAACGCTAACATAAGGTGTTCTAAAATCACTTAATAGACAATAACTTATAAAAAGAAACACTAACAAACCTGACAATTACTAAAATTACAAAAAAGCTCCCTAATAAAAAAGACACCGACATAAAATTAGAGCTTATACAAAACTAAAATATAAATAAAACCACAATTAGCTAGTGACATATGGATCACTTCTGCAGCTAGTAAACAACATGAATCCTAATCTTTGCTTACAAACGAAAACCTATATTAGATTTCTACTTCATAATTCATACATGTATACTAAAACATAATAATGATATAATTGCTAAGATCTAAATATTCCATACATAAGAGCTCCTTGGGAATAAGGGCTTAAGCAAAGCTAAGGATATGAATGAAGACAGAATAATAAAAATAGCTAATAATATATGTAAAAACGCTTCTACAACTGGTAAACAACATGGATCCTGGTCTTCCCTTAAAACAAAAACCTGTATTTAATTTCCTATATCATAATTTATCCATACATACTAAGACATAATGCTAATGTGATGTAACATATTGATGATGAACAAAAAACAAGTCAAATGGTGAAAAGGCCATGGACTATACTAATATTAGCTGGACTGGGAAGTAAACTGAACAATTTTTCTGTTCTTCAAAAACGGCTTAATAGGTACACTCCCATTCAGTCCTGGGGGATGGTCAGCCCGCAATCTCATAATCCATTTGGATTCTTCACGTTCAGTCAAGTTAACTAAATCACCTTCTCTTTCATTTGATTTTAACTGGGATATTACCATAAAGAGAAAGCTATGGCCTTCATTCCCTTTTATATGGGTAAATAACGCACTGGTTTCTTTCTTGGTCCTTATATCTGATAGATGTTTGGAAATCCTTTCTTTCATTTTCATATTGGTTTTCCCTACATAGAAAGCAGTACATACTGTGCAGGTAGCAATATAAATCACATTTCTACTGTCACAATTGGCAGTACCAGAAAAATAAAATGCATTCCCTGTGTTGGGATGTGCAAATGACTTGGTACAGTTCATTACACAACAAGTCTTACAAAACCCACATTTCTTGGTTCCAATGAAGCTCTCTTTTTTCTTCATTCTTCTACCAGAATAAGGACCTATTCCTTCATTGTAACACAATAATCTTTTGAGATTTTTCTTATTTTTAAACTGAAAAGTTGGACATAACCCCACTATATCTTTTATCTTTGTATCGGCAGTCAGAACTGGCCAGTACTTCCTAATCACTTGGCATATAGTGTTCTGATCAGAACCAAAGGTCAAACCAACTCTCATATAGTTCATATCTTTTGTATTGGCAGGATAGCTCTCCTTTCCTGCCTTTCTATTTGAATACATAGGTTTTCCTTTATTTTTTCTCAAACCAATAGCTTCTACTACATTTAGATTCACTTTCTTAGTTGGATATCCTCTCTGCTCAAAGTTCATCAATAGGTTGTTTCTCTCCTCAATGAACTCTCTATCATCAGTACAGAGTTTGGAAATCCTAATGGTCTGATTCTCCATAATGTTGTTAAAGATATGCCGAGGATGCATACTGGTATAGTATAACATATGGTTCCGCCACATTTGTTTACGAAAAAGGCTTGTTGAAATACCTTCCTTCAGATCCAAATGTATACTAACATCCAAAAAATCCATTCTAATATTGGAACTTCTACATTCAAACTTTAAAAAATCAGTAGTCTCTGTCAAAAAACTGACAAAACTATTTAGTTGTTTTCCATCACCTCGCCAAACGATAAAAATATCGTCAACAAAACAATTACATAGAATGAGACTTTCGTTCCATTGATTCTTTGGATCCCTCATCCATTCCCTCTCCCATTGTGCTAGGACCAGATTCGCATAACTATTAGCACAGGGGGTGCCCATGGCTACCCCCCAACCTTGCCAATAGTACCTTCCTTCATGCATAAAGATATTATTGTTGAGAATTATATCAAGAAGAACACAAATTAACCTAGAGTTAGTTTTTTCTTCCATAAGAAATCTCCTGATTGCTTCCACCCCATAATCATTGGGTATAGATGTAAAGAGGCTGTTAACATCCAAGGTGACCAATAATAGGCACTCAAAGTCATTTACATTATGCATAGCTTCATACAGTCGCTGTAGGAAATCTCTTGTATCCTTGATAACTGTGTGAGCTCTAGGGATCAACTTCTTGAGCTCTTTCTCAACAAACATCAAAATAGGCTCAGTCAGCCATCCTCTGCCTGCTACAATGGGATGTAGTGGAGGTGATACTAGAGTCTTATGTATCTTTGGCAAGCCATTGATCGAAGGTATAGTGGGATGCCCAACTTCAAAAAGCTCATAAAGCTCTTTATCAATAATCCTATTCATCAGAAGGTCATATAAATCATTTCTTATTTTTGCTTCATCATATTCAGTTAATTTTTACTGATAACACAATATGTATTTTCATCATTCAACATTTTCCTCATTGAAAGGGAGTAGGCTTCAACATCCATTATTACCACTGCACCTCCTTTGTCTGCTGGTTTGATGACTATATCACTCCTTTCCTTCAGTTTTTTCAATGCTTTACTTTCATCCTTAGTTAAATTGTAAAACTGTTTATTCTTATGCATCTGCCTCAGTTCGGCCACTTCTTCTTCAACAACATGTATAAAAGATTCAACAACTGGTAGGCTAACGGGAACGAAAGTACTAGGTTTCCTTAAGATGGTTTCATTGCCATCTTGTTTAATTTTGTTATCATTCCCAAAAATATACTTCAGAGTTAAATTCCTACCAAATAGTTTAAGGTCTAAAAGAAACATCAAACGAAGTTAGAGTAGCTGGTATAAAACTAAGACCTTTCTCAAGTAGACTCATTTGAGAATTTGTAAGTTGGACTGTGGATAAATTCACAACTAGAGACTGGGCTGCCCAATTTTCCTTTTCTTCCTTTCTCTGCTCAATGACCTTCTTGTTTGGGGAGTCTTGTTTATGATTAAAAAAGGGAGTTGTTCAACAACAGGTACATGTGGGGCCCCTTTCTTAGGAATTGCCCCTAAGAGTCGTTCATCTTGTTCTTGAGTAGATGTTATTACCACCTCATCTGTATTTCTTGGTAAGTCCAAAGATATCATATTGTCTTCAAGGAGACAAACACTACCATTGGTAACTTTATTCAAATGATTAGGTCCATTTTCTTGATGTAACTGAACATTGGCACAAAGTTCTTTAGATCCAGGTGATTTTGGTTTATTTATCATATAGGCAACATTCGCTTGTCTTTTACTCTTTCTTTCTCTTTGTCTTTTTCTTTTATCATTCCTTGTTTTTCTCCTATTGCTACTTGTTGTACATAGTTGACATTCCTGGGCCATTCAAACAACTGACCATTTTTTATATCATTAAAATCTCTTGCTAGTTTATTGCTCTTGATGCTTCTCAGCCTATTGTTGTAAGCCAAAAGCTTGTCTTGTAAACTTTCTAGTTTCATAAAGTCACCTTCAGAGAGGTTCATTTGTTCTAATTCCTTTTTCTTAATTTCAATTAGGGAACTGATTTCTTGTTCCTGTGGTTCAAAAAAATCTATCAACAGCCTCATGTAACTAAAGCTGGTTTGTTTATTGATTGCTTGCCACTTCGCAAGAAGATCAGGAAATGTATTTCCATAGGTCAGCATATACCTGACCCTAAGTCCTCTAGGTATAACTTGATGGTGAAGGCAGGCTTCCATGTGGAAGCACTGCCACCGTAATCTCTTCAAACGAAAAGCTGCATTTTCCACAGTCTTAAAAACAGATTCAAATTCAAAGTTCTTTTCTACTGTTCCACTCATCAAGTTTTCATTCTTCCTTAGATCCAACTGTATAAGCGGATTGCTTATACCAGATACAAGTCCACATGCAAATTTTCTTGCTTCCATATTAACAAACGGTGTGTATGGAGCTGCCAACAACAGCGCTTGTCCTTTTGTCTATTTATTTGTTGTTTTTGTCGCATTGCAGTTTTGAATAAATCGCTAAGATAAGCTCTACAGTGTGGTGCATCGCTTAGCTTTTTGTTTAGGTTTGCCACTGTTTCATGGTCACTGTAATGTAATTAATCAATGCAGGTTGTATCTTATACATTTGTTAGCACTCTTTTGTCCATGAATGTGGGAGTCTGTCAAATGCTTTTTGTAGTCTATCCATGCAATACTTAGAGTCTTCCCCTTTTTGAAATTCTTCATTATGACTTTAGTTAATAACAAATTATCCTTTGTTTTAAATTACTTTCTTTTGTTGCCCCTTTGTTCTATTGCCATGATTGAGTTTTCTTTTAAATGACTATGAACTCTGCTGGCATCAAGTCCAGACATACCTCTCAACTGTACAGATTTTTGCAGAACAGCTAGATTTTTGCCACATAGTTTGGTCCATTTTTCATGAAATTGTGTTTTTCTGGCAAATTAGTATCAAATTATTAATCACTGAAGTTACAAAATAAAAACAGATAATTACGTTTCAGGCTTCATACCCTTCATACTAATGCAAAAACAGTTACTCTATCAACTTTTTAACTTTGCAAGAGTAATATTTAAATTTTTTCTCTATTTTGGGAGCTTTGTCCTCATTTTATTTATGATTTTGTCCAGATTTTCTGCTCTAGGAGATTGAGTGGTATGAGTCCAGTATACAGTATATACATTGTCGGAAGTCAAGTTATTGGTGTATAGTTTCTAGGATATTTTGCAGGTTCACTCTTAAGGAGCAGTATCATTTTTATTGTTGTTAACCAGGTTGGAACCTGTTCAGGGTGTGCTTTTAAATAGTTCTTACTCATGGCCAAATACTCATGTAAGGATGTTAATACTTTAAACCAGAAGTTAAGTACTGCATCTGTGCCTGGGGTTTTCCAGTTAGGAGATTTTCTTGATTTTGTTTCAGTTTCTCTGGCCATTAATTCATCCCATTTCAAATCCTGTACTTTGAACTTCTTATTCTTTCTTTTACTTCTTCTATCTATTCAGCATCTTTGTTATGTTCCTCAGGATCTTCATAAATATTTAATCAAAATGTGTCTATTTCTTCTTTTTTTGTTGGTGTTTCTATTCCTTTTGCCTTGTTTCCCAATTCTCTATAAAACTATTTTGGGTCATCAATAAATTGCTCATTTTGTACTTTTCCTTTATATTTATCTACATATCTTCTAAGTTTCATTTTTGCCTATGCTAATATTTTTAGTTTATTTGAAATAGTATATGACAGATCCTGATCTCTTCTGATACTGTGCATTATTTATATCACGTCCATTTTTTCTGAGTATTTTTGTTGATTGGTTCCCTCTTCTGTGCATTTCTAACAATGGCACTTCTTGTCTTAACTCCTTTATAGTTTTCTCTTTTAGATATTTCCATGATGGCATTTGATTTCTTCCCTTCCTTTCTCTTATTGCCCTATGTTTTTGTGGTAAGACTTAATTTAGCTGCACAGTAATATGTCTTACTTACTTCTTTTATATCTCATAACATGAATTTCAATGAACAGTCTTGACTACTGTGTTCATTTGTTTGATCAAACTTCTAACATTTTTGGTCTTATTGACTTTCTGTAGTCTATTTTTTTTCATCGATCTTATGTTATCTGTCCATCTCTATTAAATCAAGTAACTCTTCCCTTACATAATTTTCTACTAAATTATGGGCACATTCTTTGTTCTCTGTTTCTTATGGACATTCTACAGAAAGTTCCAGAACATCTTCCTATGCCATATTCTCTTCAGCTTCATCCTGTGTCATCTGTTGCTCTTTCATATGGGAAGTCACTGGCCTATCACTTCATAATATTGACTGCACCAGAGTTGCCACAGTTTCCTATTCCTTCCCTTGCTGTGCATCTCCAACTGAACTTTTATACTCGTTTCTTACTGAAGTCTCCAAAGTATCTTCATATGGCAACTGATTCGATGCTTCCTGCTCCTCTGGTTTCTCCTTAATTTGGAGTTCATTATTCTGTGATGCTAGCTGAGTTAGATCCTCTGGAAGATGGTTTAAATGTATTATTTTATTTTATTTTTATTTTTACATTTGATTACCGGGAAAGTCTGACTGGATGGAATGTCCATTTTCAACAGAGGTCCGGGGAGAAAAGCTCCACACAGAACAAAGAATGAAAATATGTCTAAAGTAAAGATAAAAGAGAAGGAAGATTACAACTAAGAAACAGCTGTATGTAGAGTAGAATAAAAAAAGGTGAAGGAGCTATTAAGAAAAAAAAAAGAGTTTGTACGATTTTTAGTCTGGGGCAGAGCAAGACCAGAGCCATTTAGTGGCAAGATGGGTTTTTAGTGTTTGTTTAAATTTAGTTAACGTAGTGTTAGATGTGATGTTACTAGGTAGAGAGTTCCAAATCTTAGCAATATAATGAGAGTAGGTGGACTCTCCAGAATGATTGTGTGCTGTTGAGATTTGTATGAGGGGCTTATTGTTTGACAGCAGCATTCTGCCACAGGAATAGGGCTCTAGCAAGTCATGTAATGATGGAGCTTTTGCAGAATGATAGAAGATTTTGTAAGCAATGTTAAGCTGAGACAAGTGTAGGAGATGGGGAAGTTCTAACCAGTGTAGTTTCCTTAGGGCAGAGCAATGGTGTGATCTCATTGTAGAGTTTGCTGCATATCTAGCTATTTTATTGTAGCAGGCTTCTAGTTTTACCAGCTCAGTTTTCTTGAGGTTAATATATACAGGTGATGCATATAGAAGAGTTGAGTCAAATGAGTTTGGGCAATAGCTATTTTTGTGCTATTTGTGAGATATTGCCTGTTCCTATATAGTTTACTTATATTATTAAAGACATTTTCACAGCTTACATTTTAATTTATTCACAAGGAAATGCTGGCAGCATTACCAGAGTCTACCAAATCAGTAACTTATGCCACTGCCTCATCAAGTAAATAAAATAAAGTACCAGAATGCATGATGTTAATTCCTTCTCATATTATGAGGTTACAAACCACATCGTATGAAAAAGAACAATCTGAAAAATGCAATCACATCAATAAGACAGCTCCTGTCAGACATTTTAGGGAATAATAAATTATAATATAATAATAACATCTTAGATGGATGCAGAGACATTTGCAATATACATAGGATTAAGATATAAAGTTTTATATATTTATATATATATATATATATATATATATATATATATACATATAGAGAGAGTGACAGATATATAATTATATGTCTATATATATATATATATATATATATATATATATATATATATATATATATATATATATATATATATATATATATATATATATATATATATATATATATATATATATATATATATATATATATATATATATATATATAGGGTCATTATTAGATAACCAAATTTTTTTTTAAGCGAACGCTCACATGAGCGAAAACACTGGAAATCAAAAGGGTGTTTGTGGGGTCGTGGTACAGTGAGGAGTGGGATATTTGCCCTTTCCTCACTGTAGTGCGATTTTGGAGTTGGAATATATAGTTAGCGGGGGGGTGTGAGGGGCACAGCCCCCCCACAATACAAAGTTAGATTTCCAGCATTTTCGCTCATGTGAGCTTTCGCTTAAAAAGACATTCAGTTATCTAATATAGACCCCATATATATATATATATATATATATATATATATATATATATATATATATATATATATAGATACATATATATATATATATATATATATATATATATATATATATATATATATATATATATATATATATATATGGGTTCTTATCAGATTGCCGAAAGCCCATTTCACCGAAACCATTTCACTGAGACCAAATTGCTGAAAACTCATTTTGCCGAAAACTCATTTCACAGAAAATAGTACAGGCAGTGTATATGCCCTTTTTCCCCACTGTAGTGTGACCCTGGAGTTAGTATATATAAATAGGGGGTTGTGGGGGGCGCAGCACCCCAGCTAATGTTGTTATAAACTACTAACTTACCTGGTTAATAGGAATTGGACAGTATAAAACTAAGCTAGGTGAGGGAGTTATGCTCCCCACACCCCCCATTGTGGGGGGCTGCATCCCTTACTTATATATTCTAATTCCAGGGTTGCACTACAGTGGGGAAAAGGGCATTTACACTGCCTGTACTATTTTCTGTGAAATGAGTTTTTGGCGATTTGGTCTTGGTGAAATGGGTTTCAGTGAAATGGGTTTTCGGCGATCTGATAGAAACCCATATATATATAGATATATATATATATATATAGATATATATATCTATATATATATATATATATATATATATATATATAGACAGAGATAGCTATATATCTATGGGTGTAGTGTGGCAGATTGAATTACCATCTACAGTGACACCAAGAATACTAATGTTTAAACATCAGCTAAACTAACACCAACACTTTCTGTCCATGATAAAGAGATTATCCTGTAGTGTAGTAAAGCAAATACAAGTGTTTTATTTATTTGTATTTATTTATTTATTTTTGCTTTTTCTCCCAGCCTTCCTTCATTATAGCTGTAGTGCCCCAAACAAGCTTCATGCCTCATGAATGGAGAAAGGCAACAATCATCCCTCTGCACAAAGGTGGGCCATCTACAGACCCTAGAAACTACAGACCCGTAAGTCTCACTAGTCTTATATGTAAAGCCATGGAAAGAATTATCATGGATATGATCAATAGTGATACAGTAAACCTCCAGACACTGGAACCAACCCAGTTTGGTTTTGTAAAGGGCAGATCATGCCTCCTCAACCTGGTGGACTTCTTTGAGAAGGTCACCAAAGCAATGGATGAGGGAAAAATCATTCACACTGCCTACCTTGACCTAGCCAAGGCATTTAACACAATACCCCACTCAGGCATTGTTGACAAACTCAAGAGGTTAGATACAAACCCATATGTCACCCAGTGGATAGCCAACTGGCTCACATACATGACCCAGGAAGTTAGAACTGGGGATTCCATCTCTACAAAGATGCCAATCACAAGTGGAGTCCCTCGGGGTTCAGTCCTTGGACCTCTCCTTTTTGGAATTAACTTATCAGAAGTCAAGGCCAATGTCAGTGGTGTCTGGCTGACTAAATTTGCAGATGATTGCAAATTAGGAGCTCACACTGACACAAATGTTCTCCAGGAGGGGCTGACACAGACAAACAACTGGTGTCAGAGTCATGGACTAACACTAAATGCCAAGAAATGCATAATAGTATCCTTTGGGAAGTCATCCATCCCTGGTAACTATCATATTGATAACATACCCCTTAGAGTTGACCCAGTAGTCAGGGACTTAGGGACAAACATAGTAATCTAGTCTGTGCTCATCTCATGTCTACAGTGGTGAGGAAATCATTCTATGTTGCACAACTTATAAACAAAGATATGGCATCTAAGTCCAAGGAAGTCATCGTTCCACTGTATTTGGCATTCATCATACCTGTCATTGAGTACAATGCTCCTTTGCTATGTACCTAACTAGGCATATCGAACTGGAATGTCCACAGAGGTTCCTCACTAAAAGAATACAGGGCATAAGTAATATGTTCTATGCAGACTGCCTCAAGGCCCTATCCCTGTATTCTGTCTCCTACAGGCTTTTGAGGGGAGATCTATGCCTGACATATAGGTCATTGTCAGACCTCACTCTGATGGACCTCCTGCATATCCACAAAAACAAACAGTGCCAGAATTACCAGTTCTAAAGACTTAAACCTTGCCTGTGATATAAATAGGACCTGCTGGAGAGATAGGTATGTATCCCAGAGACTACCCAGTCTATGGAACAGGCTCCCCATCCATGTGAAGCAGAGTTCCTCCCTAATCCAATTCAAGTGCAACTTGGACAATTGGATGGGAAACCGGAAATTCATCCCTGGTTTGGCACCTATGTCTCTGATGCAAACAGGTAACCTGTAAATGGTTCATCTCCCAGGCCCATGCTTACACTTATCAAAGGTAGCAAAACTCGTCAGAGATTTGTGATGCATAGCTAGGCTTAAAAAGGCCCTTGTGGTCATTAGCCTAGTAACACCTATGAACTTATGAACCCATTACTATTGGCCCAGCCCTCATGTCCCATCCATGCTGGGTCAACCAACTAATTCATGACCACCTGAACTTATTCCAGTAATCACTGGGGTCGGTCATGGAATACTGACAATGGGGCTTAGCACATATGAGCTTTCATCCAGGAGTGGCCTTATTTTTGCCTACCCTGTTTCTCCACCCTCCCCTTTATGGCAGCATTATATGGTCTTGGGTAGAATGCTATGAGGGATCCATGGAGTATCACAATGCCTCCACGGTAGCTCAGACAAGCCTCACTGCCCCCCACTGACCACTCCTCCTCTGTTAATATTTCTAGCCTCCACTGTGATCATTATCTGCAGACACCCACATAGCACCCTCCCACCCAGGATGGGAATGCCCATCCTTTCCCATTGCTCTGTTAGCCACCCAAGATGTTAAATGAATCTAATGCACCTGAGTCATAGGTTCATAGGTTCATAGGTAGGTACTAGGGTATCAGCCCAAGGGCCTAGGTAAGCCTAGCCAACAAAGTTCTCTGGCTTATGCCACCCGAGAAAGTTAATTTCATGTGCCCCTGTCGAGAAGAGCCACAGAAGTGATACCCGGGGTGTATTTCCTATTTCCCATCCACTCATCAAGATTGTTTTTGAAGAGTGCTAATGAGGAACTTTGCTTGACATAGATGGATAGCTTATCCCTGTAAGCCACAGGATCATCAAGTGTTTTTCCAGGGGGGCAAGTCCCCCTGCACCCCCCACACTCCCTGCTAAGTATATGTATTTACTCCAGGGCTGCACAATACCTGAAGAAAGGAAATATTTCCCTAACTGGGGACTGCCAGTCTTATTCACCTCTTGTCCATCTGTCTGCATCAACCAAATGGTGTCAATAAAACAGATGTTGACGTAGCTGGTCATTTGACAAACCGTTCAGAAGCCATATAGTTTTATTTTATTTATTCATTTATTTATTTGTTTATTTATTTATTTATTGCTTATTTCTGCATGGAGTTGTCTTTAAAGATGTTTTCTGACAGGACTGCATGATTAGGGAAAAGATGATTAGCACACAGGTCAGATTACTGGGCTGTTAATGTATAAACCTGACATGGACAAAGCATGCAGATGACATTTTTCAGCTTTTTGTCACTTCGTTCAAGCACAGAGCTAAAAGTAATAATACAAAGTCATAGAATCAGAGAAACATTTTAAATATTAATATTATTTATGCAAAGTTGATAAAATAAAAATATTTGCATTGAAACACACATATTCTAAAGGTACCTTCGTACCTTAACAATGCCTTATAACTTGAAGTTCATTCTTTACCAACATCAGTACTTTGATAACCTGTAAATGAATGCCTTATTGAAGTAATGTTGCCTCTGAATTGCACTAGGGATGATTCTCTTCTTTGAAGAGCTTGATTAGCCTGGTGTGTGTATCGCAGAAGCTAATCCTGGTGTGTGTATCACAGAAGCTAGGCCTGGTGTGTGTTGCCTAGCTGAACTGTATGCATATTTTTTTCCTAAAATGTATATTCTTCCAGATCTAAATGTAAGTT
Source organism: Protopterus annectens (assembly GCF_019279795.1). Lineage (NCBI taxonomy): Eukaryota > Metazoa > Chordata > Ceratodontiformes > Protopteridae > Protopterus > Protopterus annectens. Next base: position 815,380,724 of record NC_056733.1, read on the forward strand.
GGGAAAATGTTACATATGTCTAAGTATACAAGCAGCATGCATGTATGTCCATATGAGCAAGTCTTTGGATTCAAACAACAAATAATCCAAGGAGTTTTTAACAGAGCTCCTGGCATATTGTATTCTATTTCTTTTACTTGCATTATTCTGGGCACATATAAAACAATTCTGCACATCAGTAGCTCTCTGGCAGTCAGTATGTGAGGTGATCTAAATTATCATGGGGTGGTTTCTTTGTATCATTGTACATCTTGTCTCCCAATTAATACTTAAAGGGTAGTCACATACCCATTTTGCATGCTTGCTATTTGGACGCTAGCATGTCTGCTTCACTCTCTGGATCTTAGAGTTCTCAGCATGTGCCCTGTCATAACCAAATCTTAAATGATCTAGGCAAATAGCTGACAGAATGCCTTATATTCTCAAAATCTATCTCACCAGTCGCTCTTTTGGGTCCAGTGACAGTAACAGCAACACAGTATGCTAGAGGTCTTGAGTTCCAATAAAAGCTAGCATTATCCTTTTACCTCCATGAGTCTAACAGTGCCTAAGCACAGGGCTTTCTCTATAACTGTGTGTAAGCATTTGAAATTTTCCCACACTTCACGTGATCTTTAAGATTTGGATCCTACAAGACAACCCTGAGTTCTTTCTCTGTGTTAAACCTCTTTCCCACCAGTGATATTTTCTTCATACAAAGCTTTTACCACCTCCCTTAGTCGAATTCATTTTTATTTTAACATTTGTTTACTGGGAAAGTACGACTTGGACCAAAGCCAATTTTCTGTGGAGGCCCAGGGAGAAACATTCCAGATGCATGTCTTTGTGACATGGGGGGAAACAAGAGCACCTGGAGGAAACCTATACAAATTCAGGGAGGACATGCAGACTCCCCACAGAAGGCATCCCAACCAAGAATCGAACCAGAGAACCTCTTGCTGTGAGGCAACAATGCTACTGCTGTACCACTGCGCCATCCAATTTATTTTAGATTACTCTAAAATTGTACTGTTTTCTACTGTTACGTCATTTTGTTTTGTTGATGAGTATTGATGTTGTAGCTTGTATGTTTTTAATTTATATTCAACCTTTTTCTGGACCTTACCTTAAATGGGATGCAATGTGTACATCCTGATGATCCATACCTATTTATAGAAACAGAGATAAAATAACCTCCATTCTGTCGGTTCAAAGGTAACTAGTATGATTGCAGTCCAAGAGACCATTCCCAGTTGCCCCCAACACTACCTGAGTGATTTACTTAAGGTCACATAGTAGATAAAAGAGGGCAAAGATAATCAAATTCTGTACTAGAGAAGCTACAGCCTTAACCCTCTATACCAGCTGCCATGTAAGGGTAGTTTTTGGTAAACTAATTATACATTCTATAATATACCATCACCCTTTGCTTTCATTTTAAAGTGCAACATGTTTTTATATTGCATATGATACGGCATGTTTAAAATAAAAAAAAATACTTACAATAAAAGTCATAATTTAGATATAATAATCAGAAATACCAGGTAAGAAAGAAAAAAAAGCTGCAGTTTCTACATTCAAAAGAGGCCACACATGTAAGTGACTTATTGATTTACAACTGCCTAATGCAGCTAGACTAGTAAAGCTGTCAGTTTTTTATTTATTTATTTTTTCTACTGTATTGATATTAGCATTAGGCTTAACTAGCATAAATGACTAGAAATCACCTTCAAAAATAAACTACAGTAAAAAAAGTCAACTGAAATAAAAGCAGTCCTCAAATGCTAGCCTGTATTCAAAGCTGGCTTCTATTACTGATTTTCTCTAAAAACAGCAGAAGTGGAAACACTTTGGGGGAAAAATAAAACAAACCAATAAATGCACTATGTATGCAGGCACATTAGCTGATTTCTTTTGGTTTGAAAAGTTGCCACCCTAATTTTGAAAACAATGAAATCCACATTTAAATAGAGACCACAGTTCCATGCAAGTGATTTAAACAGAACACTTGTCTTCTAATCAAATATATATTGTTATATGGTAATCCACAATCATGCAGCTGGTAGAATAGCAGATTAAATTAATGCAACACATTGAAAACAAGCTACATTTTTCAGAACTGAGAACAGCTTTAACTTGCCTGTTTTGAGACTGTGAGCATCTTACTTAACAAGAATAAAGTTCACAGGTCAGTCTAGAAAAAATAGGCAATGGCTCTTAATTGTTTAAATGAAATGGCTTTACTTATTTGATTCATTTAGGGTGAAAATCCTAACAAAATATATAAATAAGTGCAGATCCGGTTATGTTTATTATTTACTCTCTTCTGCTTAGCAAAGCATCAGAAGAGCATTAATTATAGTGTCTTCAGTATTTAACTGCTGGGGCTATGAGCTGGCTCATTTAACATCCTCTGCTAACGCAGCATTACAGAGAGAATCGAATAGCATTGATGTGATCAGTATGTGAAACACTGCAAGTAGGCACGATGCTGCTGGGAAGCTATGGCAAGACTAAAAATTATGCTTCCTTAGGACAACAGCTAACAGCATCTAATAAATCTCATTCTCCTTGTATCTCTGTGCAGCTCGGTTTGCCTTATCTCTATCAAGCTACTGCCAATTAATCTAAGTCAAAACATACACTGCAAAGCAGATTTTTAACCAGTTCTTGTTCTGAAGTAGTTTCCAGTGAACTTATATCATTCATTTTCATGCCAGGAATGTGCAGTTCCATCTCAATGAAAAAATAACAGTGGTTAATCAATGTAAACAATCTTCAATATACTGGTTACTGCTACTCTAACTTCAATAACTATGATGAGTGAAAATACAGCAACATCCGCTCTCCATAATACATTTATACAAATGCCAACACATGTAAAAATGTGTCTAGGAACAAACATGAAAGCCCATCTCAAAAAAAAAAAAAAAATGTAAAGGCTGGACAAAATTCCCATAAAACTCTCTGTTCCTTATGCTTTCATATTCCTAGCAATACTATATAGAGTGTCCCATACTGAAAATTTGCTACATATTTTTAGACGAGAAAGATGCAAGACATTAAATAAGCAATGTAAAATAAGGTGGATGCAGATACATGTGAATAGCAAACATGTAGCAAGCAATTATCTTATCTAAATTATAATTGCAAATTGTTAAAGTGATACAGCCAAAAAAATGGCCCACAAAATATAAGAATAATTATTTTATAATAGCACATTTAATTCCTGTCAGTCAATCCTCAGAAAGGGCTATAGCCCAGTGGTTTTACCATCCACTCAGTGAAACACGGTGATAAATAAATCAGCTGTTGAAGGAGCACTAAATAATAAAGACAGAGCAGATTATCTTTATTCACAAAATCACAGCAGTTAATCAATGTAAACCTCAACAAACAAGTAAACTCAAGAACTGCGCAGAAAACGGCAGATGTGTCAGTTTGATACAACTTGGCATTTTCGGTCGGTAAGGTCACAGAAAATTGTAATCGACATGGATTTATCAGGAAGCTTATTCAAGCTAAGTGGATGAAGTACCATGGCTGGATAAATGAAATGCCAGGCATGGGAGTGTTGCCCTCATTTATTCTGACTTCATTAAAGCTTTTTATATGTATCCCATAGTATACTGACAACAGAAACTATTGGGTTAAAGTAAAAACTTTGATTTAGTCCTGGTTGGAAAGTAAGATCAAAGAATGTCAAAGTAGTTGATTTCTAAATGTGAAATTATGACTGAACTGCTATAGGGCTTTATGTTGTTGTCTTTCGGCTTTTCCCGGTTAGGGTGGCCACAGCGGATCTCCAGTCCGCTAATGATTGGCAGTAGATTTTTGACGAACGCCAAGGTGCCAGCTCGACGTTTATCCTTCAACGAAGGCACGCCCATTTATGCATGTCTTTCGAACGCCCACCCAACCATGGGGAGGACATGCAGACTCCACACAAAAGGCACTCCCCACACTCCAGCCGAGAATCAAACGGAAGACCCTCTTGCTGTGAAGCAACAATGCTACCGCTGCACCACCACGGAGATTTGAGTCTAAAATGTTCACCAGATGTAATCACTGGAATAATAAGGAAATGGTTACTTGCTGATAACAGAGAGTTTGGTGATGCAGGTGGCAGAAGCAGTACAGATTTACAAGTGGATATTTGGGCTATGGGTAAAAACATGACATTTGGGGAGGATTAATTGCCCATCTTCAAAAGCCTGGAAGGACAAGTTCTATACTTTTCAAAGAGTAGAAAAAGCTTAATAAAGAACCCCAGAAAGCATATCATATATCATATTGCCATTCTTAAATATGTGTATTACATAAAGGTGAAGTAAAAATGCACAATAAAACAATAAACCATAGTGTATATACATTATGTTTTTGATTACCCTTTGGAGACAGAAATTGCACATTTTCACAACTGAGATCACCACTTAACTGCCAATAAAAGGTACCTGAAACACTGACGTTCATACTAATCTATTCTATTAGGCAGAAGAGGTAATAGGTCATGTGTTAGAGATTATACTAGGTGTGTCAGAGAAAACAACTGCCAACTATATGAAGAAGTTTCCAAAATGGGAGCGGCCTTAGGTCAACTGGTGCCCTAGGCAAAAAGACTCCATGGCACCCCCACCACACCCCCCACTGCCTCCATCCTGGTCTACCTATACCAAATAAATCCTAGAAAAGCTCCCATAGTAGAGCGGCGCCCTAGGCGGCCGCCTAGTTGGCCTATGCCTAAGGCCGGCTATGAGCACAACATTATTACAGCTGTCAGAAGACTAAAAAATGGCTGTTGGGTGGTAACAACATCACTTGGCAATTTCTGTATGATGAGTGTTTTTCATTTGTTCATTTATTTAGTTATTTTTTGCAAGTGCATTCAAAGAGTTTGTAAGGAGGAGATAACAGGTGATTTTAGGTTCCTAAGTGGATTATAGCAGTCTTTGAGATTTTGGAGTGGAGAAAAGGGACCCCGTATAAAAGCTGATAGGAGAAAGTCTAGTTGATGCTTAAATTTGTTGCACATAAGACAATAGAAGATCACAGTGTTGTGTCCTGTGTATTTGTTCTAGCCTTGTCATGATACCACATTTGGATAATATAGTCAAAGAAAATTCCAGAAAGGAGCAGTAAAGACAGAAGCTTGAAATTAGTAAGTATTTTCTGACCCTGTAAAGGATTCCTCATATTTCACTGTCTTTTTTATAGCTGATTGCATCTTCTGCAGAGATAATCACATCCATAATGGTTGCAAGGTATTTGGTTTTATTGCTTAGGGGGTGCTATCACCATTCTTGTTTTGAACCCAAGTATAGGCAAATACGTATTTTGTGGTTACTCCTATAAAATGGTACTGTGCATCTTCCAGTAGAAGCATATACTTCTCTTAAAATTACTTGCACAAAGGTGTGGCTTTATTCAAGAGTGACTATTATTTATTTATTTTCAAAATGAGGGTGGCTTTAAAACATGCAGCTTGTAAAATATAGTAAAACATTGAAATTTATGGTAAAAATTTTAAAAACACAAGAATTATGACCTGTAAAAGGACAGAACAAGAACACCATCATCATATTGAAACAGAACTCCATCTGAATAAGGATCTGAAAGAAAGGGAGTTTAGCGTCAATCAAAAGGAGGAGGCATTTGGATGGTGGTAGGCAGCAACCTAACTTTTCTGATAAAAAGATGGAATTGTTAACCAGCATCAGATCATAAAGGGATGACATCTTTACTATGCTGCAAGTGACCGGAGTTCAATTAAAATCTTGGATTTGTGTAGGAGCTGGCCAGGGAGGAGGGAAGAGAAAAGCCACTGCCAGACTGCACATCCTGGGGTAGGAAGTTCTGGCTTGATGCACAGTAGCACTAAGTTGGAGCTCTAGGTGCTACACCCTTTGGAGAACAAGCCTATTCAGCCTGCACTATCTGAAGGTGTTATACTGTAAAGCGAGGGAAACTTGGCATGCAGATGGATACTTAACCTTAGAAGATGGCAATATTGGGGCTCTTAAGAACTGCTGATGGAGGAGTGGAATGCTCCCAGAGGGAGAGGGTAAGCTACCCTTCAGATCCAGCAATTGCCCCACTCATTATCACCTGACTCTTAGTAAGAAGTGCTGGGTGGATGGAGTTTCTTGAGCAGCAGGGAATGGTTCATAGGCCTCTTACGTATCCTAGGAATGCCAAGCTCTCATCATCCCTGCAATGAATGGGCCTGTTGGGTGATGTAGAAGATCCATCAATCAAGGTTCTGCAGGAAGAAGAAAAAAATAGTAGAAATTGCTTTTGTGGATTGCAATGCAGAGAAAAACATTTTAAGATTACCAAGAAATTCACTACAATGAAAGCAAACAATGTCATTTACTTTTGTTTATTTATTTGACATTTGTTGACTGGGAGTGTCCGAGTGAGCAAAAGCCTTTTTTCAGTGGAAGCCCAGGGAGAAAAGCTACACAACAACACAAATAATTAATTACAGACAAACAATAATCTAAAGTACGTATGAGTGACTACAGTAAACTACGTAAAACAGTACAAGCTTGCTCACAGCAGTAGTCACATTACGTACACTTTACAAAATGAGTGCAATGAGAAGATGTTGTAACCATGGTATTTTGTGACAGACTTTGTTCAATGAGCAGTTCTTTGAAACAGGGGATCAGTTATTTATGAGTTACGCAATAGCAAGTAAGCATAAAACTGTTGAGGAACAACTAACAACAGAGAGAGTTATTTACACAGTGTAGAACAGTTGAAGAAACATATACAGCATCAGTAAAGTGTAGGCATGCAGTGACAGTGCTGTTTAATATTAGCTAGGATTTACAGTTACAAGTCGAAGTGTTAAGTAGGTATTGTTTAAAAGCTTTTATGAATTGATGAGTAGATGTTATTTGCCTGATGACAAGGGGAAGCTTGCGCCAGTTTTCGGCAGGAGAGTAGCTATATAACTTTTTGCCTGTTTTATGCTTTTTAGGGGGACAGGGGCTTAAAGATTTCTAGGTGTAATTAGTTAGAGCTCCAGAAGGGTCTAGCTGGAGTATAGAGAGAGACCAGATCAGCGATGCTGGGGCAAGCAGAGGATTTGCAGAGTATAGAATGGATGATAGATAGTTGAGAGAGTTGAACTTAATGGGGGAACTCAAGCTAGTTTAGAGCAGAGAGTGAAATACAGTGATGCAAGTTTGGGGATTGATTAGCAGTGAACCGGGCAATTTTATTGTAGGTACTTTTGAGTTTGGCAATTAGGGAGGTCTTTAGGTTAGTTAGGATTTGTAAGCCATATAAGAAACAGGGGAGAAGATAAGCATGAGCTAGTGAGAGTCTAGAGTCTTTGGTAAGGAACTTTTTATTTCTGTAGAATAAGCCTAGTTTTTGGTGGGTTTTCTTTATGCAATGGTTGACATGGAGGTTGAATTTTAGTTGGTCATTGATGATGACCCGTAGGAGTTTTATTTGTGGTTCCACATTGATACTGGTGTTATTGAGTGAAGTGATAGAGAAAGTAAATTTGAGAGGGGGGAGATTTAGGGAGGAATAGCAGAAGTTTGGCCTTTTTGAGATTAAGAATAAGTAGGTTGCTAGTGAGCCATTTCTCTATGGAGGTGAAGGAATTCTGGGTGAGGGCATGTATTTCAGAGATGGTATCAGCAGTAGAGAGGATAGTTGAGTCATCGACATATTGTATGAGAGAAGAGTGAGGGCAGGATGTATTGAGGTGGTTTGTGAAAATGTTGAAAAATAGGGGGTCAAGGATAGACCCTTGTGGGACTTCCATCTGAATGGGTAGGAAGGGAAATTTAGTGGACAGACATTTTACTAATTTTTGCCAATTGGAGAGCTAGGTGAAAAACCAGGAGATAGTTGATGGAGAGACATTAAGATCAGATAGTTTGGAGAGGAGAACTGGGTAAGAAACCATGTAAAAGGCTTTAGAGGGGTTGAGGAAGAGGCAAGAGACTGATTTGTTGTTATTTCTGGCCAGGGAGATGGAGTGAGAAAAGGAAATGAGGGCAGTAGAGGGGCTGTGGTTAGGACAAAATCCATGTTGGGTAGGGGTGAGTCGGTTTTCAAGGAGCAGATAGTCCATGGTTTGCTTGTGAACATATTTTCTAGTATTTTCAACATAATAGTGCTATGGGGTGGTAGTTAGCAAAGTCAGTAGAGTTACTTCAGTTGTGAATAAGTATAGTATAGAACTGTTTCCATAATGAGAGAACAGTGGATTCTGACAGAGAGCTGTTAATGATTATGGAAATTGGGTAGATTATGGAGTTTGCAGCTAGTTTAAGACAGAGTGGAGGTAGGTTGTCCATAGAAGGAGAGAAAGATTTGAGTTTGCAGAGGAGGTATTTAATGTAGTTTGTAGGTATAGGTTTGAGTGAAAAGGAGTTGTTTAGGTTAGAACTGAAGTGGGGTTGGGGTTGGAGTGGTTAGAGAAGTTTTCTAGTTGGGACAAGTTTACTAATAGTATCAATAAAATATGAGATAAGTAAGGTGACTGTTTTAAGGAGAGTGCTGCCTGGACAGGGATTAGGAGTATTAGGGTTACCTGGGAAGAGGATTTGATTTATAGTATTCCAGAATTTTTTGAGTATTGTTTTGACAAGTTGTTTGCGATTTAAGGTAAAAAATTATTTTGCCAAGGATGACTTGTTGTTTGGAGGGGTTTAAAAGTTCTTTGCAGGTTTGGAGGTGGGTGAGGGATTTGGTCTTAGTCCAGAGTTTCCAGGCTTTGTCCCATTTATGCATTAGAGTTCTTGTGGTCTGAGATAGCCAAAGGAAGTAGTGGGATTTAACTCTTTCTATTCGTAGGGGGTGAATGAGTAGTATGTTAAGAAATATAAAATTAAATTTGAGAACTGCTTCATCTAGAGGAAGGTAGGATAGAAAAGACCAGTTAATACAGAGAGCATATTATTAAATACTTCAGGGAGAAAGTTTGAGAAGCTTTGGCATTCTTTGATTTTTGTGTTCTTTGGAGGTGTTGAGAGTATCTTTGGACACAAATTGGGGAATGGTCACTGATGGAGTTGGGTAATATTTGAGAGAGCTGGTAGAAGTCAGGATTGGAGACTACTATCCAGTCGATGATAGGGGAGGAGTTGGTTGGCTTGTTAAAGTGTGTGAGTGCAGTGATAGGTTGAGTAAATCCATGTAGATTAATGAGGGAACAGGGTGATTTGGTGGATAGAGATAGCCAATTTATGTTAACATCACCTAATAGAGTTGTTTCATTTCTTATGTTATGGGGAAAGGCATGCAAAGGTTTGTGCAAGTAGCAGAAAGTTGTCACCAGGGGGTATGTCAATTGCTGCAATTGTTATGGTTTTATGATCATTGAGTTTACAATTTGCTGTTAAGAGTTCAACAGGGTGGAAGGAAGGGAGTGGATTTGTTACAGAGGACAGACTAAGGTGGTCTGCATACAGAATGGCAATGCCTCTACCTTTTTGTATTAGCTAGGTCCAAACAAAGGATGTTATATCTGGGGGAAGGAGGAATTCTTTATCAGTGATGTGGGGTTTGAGCTAGGTTTCAGTTAATGTGATTATGTCGGGAGAGTAGAGGGTCATCCTAGCATGGAATTCACTTATTTTGTTCATGATGCTATGAATATTGAGAGAGAAAAGAGGTGCTTGTTGGGAGAGTTTGGGTGATAGATGCAGGCTGTGTGCTAGTATTGGTAATGGAGGGGTTAGAGACTGGTCCTGGGTTGGGGTATATGTCACCAGAGAAGAGAAGGGAATTGTGGGGATTGATTAAAGTTTGGGATGTTAGGTCACAGAAGGGATGCTTATGCTTAGAATTTTGGAGATTGTTTGTGCGAGTGGATGTTTTGATCTTGTAAAGGAGCCAGTTGGAGGGGAAAAATAAGGAAAGAGAAATGGAGAAGTAGTGCTGGATTTGTTTTTTATTGTTGTGTGTGTGGAGGTTGGTGGAAGGTGCAAGGGTTTAATTTGCATGATAGGAAGAAAGGTAGGATAGTAGAAGAAGAAGGGGATTGGACAAGTAGGTAATCATATTGTGGTTTAGAGAGTTAGTATTGAAGGGGGTGTTTTACTGATTGAGCAAAGAGGAAAGTAGGAGTAGAGAAGTAGGAGTGTGAGGGTATTTTGACTGGAGCAATGAGATTAAGGATGTAAGATTTTGAGGGATGGTGGGGAGATGGTAGCTGTTAAGAAGAGTGAGTGTGGTAAGGAGAGGGTGAAGGGCAGTGGATAGGTGGTGGATGATGAATAGAGAGGGGTAATGAGATGGGGATAAAGGTGTGGTAGTAGACTGCATAGGGGTAGAGTGAAGAGATTGGGGAGGAGCATGTGTTAAGAGTTGGGGTTAGAGACCAGTTGGATAAAAGAGGAGGGGAGTTGAGTTTCAGTTGCAGTTAGAGTCCTGAGTGGAGGTTGGAGAGTAATAGGTGGCATTAGTGGGAGGTGTTATGGTGGGGAATTAGTTTGGGAGAGGGTGAGTGATTGGCAGTAGGAAGAAGAGAGGGAAAATGGGAGAGTATAATTTGTTGAAGAAGCTTTCTAGGGGTGGTGCTTAGGTTGGTGTTGAATGTTGGTTAAATATAAATGTAATGTATAATGGGGTAGTGGTGATGGGAATAGTGTAGGGAAGCGGAGTGAATCCAAGCATAGCGAGGGTGAACGAAGCAGGTTGGAGGAGTGCAGTGCACAGAAAGCCCTCGAGTAAAGGAAAGAGAAAGAAAGAAAAATAATCAGTTAAAGCAGCTGCAGTATGGAGATTTGGAGGTATAGCAATACAATATCAGTTAGACACCAGCACAGCGAATGTAAGTGTGCAAAGCTAAGAGCAGAGGAGAGCAGAGTAGATACAAGGAGGAATTGCAGTGTTGTTACCTAGGCTGGTAGGTTAAGTACAAACAAATAGTAAGAAAGTAAATAGCTTGGGAGAGAGGAGTGCAGGCCAGAAGGCAGGGTTGGTTCTATGGTGACCTAAAGCTGAGATAAGACTGGCTAATTGCTGTACAAGTTAAACTAGGTTTTATATATATATATATATATATATATATATATATATATATATATATATATATATATATTTATATATATATATATATATATATATATATATATATATATATATATATATATATATATATATATATATATATATATGTATGTATTTACAGTGGTAAGCACTTAATGTCATTAAGTGTTTTGTTTAAATTTGCTGTAATGTTTTTCAGGCTAGCCGCAGTGGGTGGGTACGTTCATGCAACACTGGGGTTTTATGATCCGGCAGAAAAACACAGTTGGACAGAAGCTGCTGAAAGATGTCAAGTCAAAGGCTGCAAGCTTTACTGACTTTTGTGACAAACAAATTGAACAATGTAGTATAACAGCAGCAACTACTGTTAAAATTGTCAAAACAATTGTTTGTCTGATATGTCTAATGAAAGGTGTGTAGAAGCAGTAGTTAGTCACTGGCAAAGAGTACCAATACATTTCCATTTGCCTGTTAGCTTTATCTGATAGTCAAAAACTACCATCCATGGTACTTTCCAAGGACAAGCTGCTATTTAAGATTTCAGCAGCATTCTTGGGGAGCATGCTACACTGTAACAGAATGGATGAACGCACTTTTCTTTGGCACAAAATGGCCTCAATATCCATGGTGTGAATTGCTTTTTCTACCAGTTTGCTTTGGGATAGACCAAAAATGTCGCAAGACACAAACGCCAGTCATGAGCACATTAGCAGATGTTTGTTCAATGTCTTTCATCTTCTTATAGTTTCTAGAATGATCCATTCAAACTAAAATGCATCCATTCAAGCTAAATACAGGTAGTATTATGATGAATGTCTAGCAAGCCATGAAAGATATCATACACAACTGGTAATCCCAAAGCACTCCATAAGTCATTGATGGCAGTGTGTGTGACAACTGCCTGGCAGTTTGGTCTTTGGCATAGTTACAAATGACCCCAATAAAATTATTTCCAAAAATGTGGTGTTGCTGTGAAATGTGTTGAATTGCTCACTTCCTGCGCTCAGAATCTACGGGGCTCAAATGAAGCTCTCCCTCTATCAGATACAAATACTGACACACAAGCAAAGTAAGACAGTCTCCCTTCCAAAAGTCATACTGCCGTGGAACAGCTGACTGCTAAGACTTTTTGAGTTTAATGTTGACAAACAGCTTAAAAAGAACAAGAGTGAGTCAGCATTTATATCACCAGATCAAGAACTTATTGGTCCGTTAAGGCAGCTGAGTAATGCAAAGGACACTATCGTTTTTGATTTCTTGCAATTTTTTTCGTTTTTTTTTTGCCTTTGGACAGACATGAAAAGAGAAGTCAGTAAAGGTAACTGCCAGACATAAAGGAAGTTATTGTTTTTGTTTTCTTGCCAGTCTGGAGAAAGAGTCAGCGAAGAAAACTGACGGATATGAAGGACAGTATTATTTTCATTTCTTGCAAGTCATTTTGACCTTTGAAGTAAAAGTCAGTGAAGGTAACTGAAAATATAAAGGATATTCTTGCACTTGTTTTAGCCTCTAGACAACAATAAAACTGAAGTCAGTCAAGGTAACCGACAGATAAAAAAGACATAACTGAATTTATGTCAGAGTCTTCAGTCTAATGTGCGTAATATTTCTCTTACCATTCTCCACAACTTACCTTTCACAAGGTATTTTATTCCATCTATAGCAGCAAGGTCCTGGTTTTTTTTTCATATTATGATATGAATTGTAGCATTCTGTTAGGTTCTCAAGTCTGGTGTTAGATCCCCAAATTCAAATACATATGTTTAAACAGAAATGTATCACACATTGCCTTATAGATCAGGCAGAGCTTCTCTAATAAACTTGTAAGAGACAATATGCAGTATAACAATTCCTAAAGAAGAAATGTTATTCATAGCATGTAATCCTGACAAATGCCTTTTAGGATATAGTATGGTATGCTTTTGCGAACCTGTACTACCATAAGGCAGACAACAATAGTGGTGTTTACAGACAAAGAAGTTAACACAAATGTTGTTACTATGATTGTCTGTCTAACATCTTAGTTACAGAATCATACCTCTCAACTGTTGTGATTTAACCATAGCAATATGATTTTGGCCCTCAGATTTAGCCTTGCTCCTCCAAGATTTATCATGTCTGTCATAAAGTTAGACCTGTTTATGAGAATATACTCCAGTAAAAACATAATTAAATCTACACAAAGATTCATTAATACCAGCCATATAAGGTCTAGCATATAAAGACCTTCTATACCTCCCCAACATAATGTGTCTATCTGAAACATGGCTCCGGCCATCAACCAAAGACAATGAGATCCTGCCTCCTGGTTACAATATACTTAGGGCAGATAGAGTAAAGAAAAGAGGAGGTGGAATAGCCGTCTTATATAATAGCACACTTAACATCATAACTAACCCTATACAACCACCCCAGGTCTCTAACGCTGAAATACTAGCTCTAAAAATTCTACTAAATAATCATAAGGGCATTAACCTAATTGTCACCTATATTCCTGGGAACAATGTAGAAACACTAGAGGTCATTCTACATTGGATAGCCAACAACTACCCTCAAGAAACCATTGTCTGACTGGAACCAATGCACAGCACAGTCCAACCCCATCCCTGTTAACCTACATGAATTCTCTCAGATAATATCATCTACCACACGTAACAATAACCAAAAAGAGAGTATACTAGACTGGATACTCACCAACAGTCATCCCCAGAACTATATGTCTGGAACTCTCCCTAATGATCTTAGTGATCACCTGCTCACATACATCATGAAAGACAAAATTAATTGTACAAGCTTACCTATTTATAGGTCTATCAGATCCAAGAAAAACTTTGACCCAACTAAATTTCAACTTGAACTCAAATCATGTAATTGGACAAAACTAAAGTTCCTTCCGCTTGATGAGGCAGTGTCATCATTTAACAATTCATTCCTTACTATACTTGACTCAATAAGAATTAAAACTCAACTAGCGGCCTGGGTAACAACAGACACCAAAACCAAAATAACAACTAGAGACAAAGCAAATTCCAACAACTTAGAAATGAGACTAAAAAGCCATCATACTAGATAAGAAAAATTACTTCTACAATCTGCAACATAAACATCAGAATAACCCTCAAAAGTACTGGGCAGGCATAAATAAACTTCTCCAACCAGGCAAATCCACTACTCCGACCCCAGGAACATTATCTGACAAGAGCCAAGAAGATATAGCCAATTCATTCAATACTTTCTTCACAGAAACCATCCAGTCTTTAGCTAACCAACTTTCTCCTCCCCACACTTCTATAAACACTATACCCGACTCACCACTCTCTTTTAACTTCCAGCCAGTGTCCACATCCTTTATCAGATCCCTTCTGAAAACTGCAGATGTTGTAGCCTACCCTATCTCAATCCTAATTAACAGAACCATAACCGAGGCCTCAATCCTCAATTTGGAAAATATCCTATGTTATTCCACTCCACAAAGGAGGTTCATCCACAGAACTATCCAACTATAGACCTATAGCCATACTATCACCACTTGCCAAAATTATGGAAAAGTGCATGCACAACCAACTAATGCTCTATCTAACCCAAAATAAACTACTCACAGACTCTCAACATGGATTCAGACCCCATCATAGTACAACCACTGCCCTCCTCTCTTTTACTGAAAACATTAATCTTAACCGAATAATAAAAATATCCTCTTCCTGGACATATGGTAAACCATCAGTTACTTCTATATACTTTAAAAACCCTGTATCTAGATACTCCAGCCCTTGACTGGTTTCAAGCTTACCTCACTGGGAGACAACAAGCAGTAATGTGGCACAACAAGCTCTCCTGCCTACTACCAAATACCATAGGAGTTCCTCAAGGTCCCATATTAGGACCTCTCCTCTTTTCAGTCTTCATAAACGACATCCAAACAGTCATCCCTGAAGCCACCTGCATTCAATATGCAGATGACTCGACTATAATATGTTCCAATGCCTCTCTTGCAAATCTAGTAACTACCACCCAACATAGCTTCACCAAAGTAACCATCTCCTGATCTTAAATCCAAACAAAACCAAGTTACTTCTTCTACCCAACCAATAGATCTCCGACTGAAAACTTCACTATAAAATCCAATAATGGGACCATCATCTCCCCAGACACCTATACAAAGCTATTAGGAGTAAACATTGACAATAAACTCAGATTTGATATACATATCAACCAAGCCAGTAAGTCAGTCAACAAGAAACTTGGGACCCTATATAGAATTAAAAATGCAAGGGCAGCCACAGCCCGTTTACACCTTCTCTCTACCCTACTATATGCCTCTTCTGTCCTCACTCACCTTAACAAATCTGATCTGGCCAAGCTCTCATCCTGCTATAACCACATTGCCAGGTTCGTTACAGGCCTACCCTACAGAACACACCACTGTACTAACCTGAAAAGGCTTGGATGGATAGAATTCCCACACCTTCTTCACCAGTCCCAACTCATAGAGGCCTTCAAAATCCTTAAACAACCTGAGAATACCCCAGCACTAAAAAACTTAATGACTCCCTACTCCAATCTAAGCTGCCCAGCAAACAGACTCCTTGTCCAAACAACTAAATCTCTCAACCTAGGTGGTGACGCGCTATTTGCCAACACCACTGGTAAAATATGGAACTCTCTCCCAAATAACATTGAAGTCAATTCAAAAATAGTCTAAAACTCCACTTCAAGTCACACTGGCTATGTCCTTGCTCAAACCCAGACTAGCTCTGTGCCATTAACTAAAACATAAACAACTAGCTAAGATGATAAGTACTTTGTATACTGTGATAAAGAAATATGTATCCTGTCTAACTCTATGTCATTACTAGTCTTGCTAATATGTTATTAATGTTACATTTGTAGTAATCTCAGAAATAGTAATGGCAGTCTTGTACTTGTATGTAAATAGCCTATGTTTTTGTTAAGTTCTTTCAGCTCATTTACTGTACCTAATTATCAATGTAACTCTGTTGGACATGTATCCAGTCGGACCATCCCGGTTAACAAATGTAAAATAAATAAATAAATAAAATAAATATTGTGAAAACTAAGAAAACTCTCCACTTTCTGACTCTCTGCTTTTATTTTTTAAAGGCTAATGCTATGATTGTTTAATATGGTGCTGTATTTAATGACTTTTTGTTTTGTTTTCCAAAGTGATTCCATTTCTGCCTCATTCTGCTATGAGTAGATATGTAAATTAAAAACAACCCTTAAACAGAGATGCATTTTTTAACTGTATCTTCTAGGTTCAAAGGGTGACTTTCACTTAAGGGCAGATTCTAAACAAATACTTCAGAAATAACATACTTACTGTTGTTATTTTTGTTTGCATTAAGAATGAGATATGCATTCTTAAGCCATTTTTCATAAACTTATGCCCCCCCCCCATATAGTGAGTATCACACACACACACACACACACACACACACGCATTCTATACCAATGAGAGATTTTCCTCAATGGTAAATTAAAGAATTTATATAAAAGCTGAGAAAGCAAAAGAAAGTGACCTAAAACAGAACCCTCCCCGTGTCATTCCAGAGACTAGTGGACTGGGGTTGTCTTCCCATCTGACTAGGCATTTCTTATCAGTACGGTAACTGCTTAGCCAATTTAATGGAACATTTTGCTTTCCTGCTAAAGACAGACAGTTTATTAGACATATATGGCTTATGTTGTTAAAAGCAGTGAGCAGGTCCAAAAAACATCTGACTGACTTTCACTAAGTTTGCCCCAGATTAGTTGCTGTAACCATTGCTATACTAACAAAAAACTAATTTCAAAAGCAAATCAGTGAGCATCTCAAAATAGCTTGAGTTTTGATGTGGTTGCCAATCTGTCATCCACTATATTAACTATGGTAACTGGCTAGGAGTTACAGGGTTTAACTGATGTGTGTCCCCACCTCCATCATATCTTTTTCACACGGAGCCTGGACTCTAACCTCTCTGATACTAGTACTTACAAGGATTATGACAGAAACTGTTAGAGAAAAAGCAGAAGTTTTGTAAATTCTCATGGTAAACCATCCTTGAGATTATAATCAGAGTATTTAGCTTTTATTAGGAGATTTTCTGCATGTTTCATTCATGTGGGACTGATTTTCAGTTCTTGGAAACAGACCATGACATCTAGTAGGTAATGTACCAGACATATGTGTAACTGCATTTTCAAACTTGTTACAAAGTAGAGTTGCTGATTTATAGTGTTACTCAATCTATTTCCATACTGTTTATCCTGGTGTATCTTTAACTTGGTTAAAGACAGCAAATGTTGCATGATGGTCAGTGAACAGAGTGTTATCCCATTGGAACTAATACTGAGTTAATGTGATTCCAATACAGATTTTTTTTTAATCAGTGAAGGCTAGTAAGGACTCCATATCGCCAAGCCAGTATGGTTTTAATGAGTCCTGGGTGGGTGGTTTAATCACGTCACTCCAACTCACATTTTTATTTCCTACACATACTGGATGTCACAAGTATCCTCAAGAGCACTAAGCAGTTTGTTTGTTTGTTTGCTTTGGGGGGTATAGCCCTAGTCATTTGCAAGATTAGTAAAGACCCAAAGGAATACTATAAATAAATGCTGCATGGACAGCCACTGTTTTCCCCATAGGATATATCTTAGGTATGATTTGATTAATATGGCAATGCCTATAGCCACCTCATGGTCTGTAGATCAGTGGAACATGTTATAATGAGATAAGTTAATCTCATTTGTTTTATATGATCTTTCAACCAGAATTTCATTATTACTAAGACTTCCAGACTGTAAAGATATGTGAAAGTCTGTAGTTATTAATGTTTGCATAGACACAATAAGCACTGGCATTTATGAGCATTAGACTACCAGTTTCTACCTGTATTAGGTCATCTGGGGATTCAGTACACTATTCTAACATATTAGGTTAATTTCCTCTGATCAGTTGATAATGTGATCTAGTTGAAATCTATTACTGGAAGCCAGGGTTTACATGAGTTTCACCTGCTAGTTTCTAAAAGAAATTAGTCTACAATCTGTGGAGATCTTGGGTTTGTCTAGTTTTATATTTTTTTCTTACTAACAGTATTACACTTGTAATGGAGAGCAGAAATTCCTTTGCATTTAATAACTGAATGTAACTTAAGAATGACCTTTATATTTTTAGTTACCTTCACCTAACTTTACTTCAAAGGTCAAGAGTACTTGCAAGAAATGAAAAATAATATTGTCCTTTGTGTCTGTTAGTTTTCTTCACTGACTCTTGCTCCAGACTGGCAAGAAAACAAAAACAGTAATGCCCTGTATGTATGGCAGTTACCTTCACCGACTTCTCTTTTTGTGTCAGTCCACAGGCCAAAAAAAATTGCAAGAAATCAAAAACGATAATTTCCTTTGCATTACTCAGTTGCCTTCACTGCCCAAGAAGCTTTGAACATTTTTAGGTCAATGACTGAAAACTAGAAATGTTACATTCCATTCTAAAGGCAGATGTAATGTCAATTGTTGCCTGCTAGAAAAATGTTCAGATTATGATGGATACAAAGAGAAGAAAGTAATCTAATTTTAAGGGTAACCTAGGTACCCCAAATAAAATTAAACCCACAGGAAACATTGCAGAAAAGGAGATACTTTTGAACTGAATATAGGATGCATCAGCTGAGTGGGTGTGCTTCTGTTTCTTTTATTCAGTGTTCTTCCTGTCCCTTTCTGATCATCAAGGTCTTCCCCCAGTGGTGCAGGTCCTAGAGATCCTGTGTGTAAGAACCATCCAGAGTAGCCATCATTTAGGTAGACATTATGAAGTCTTTGACAACAAAGAAATGAAAGTACATTTTGTGTGTACAAGTTCTAGTCCCATAATTGGATGGAGAAAGGGCTAACCACAGCACAGTGGGGCTCAAAATGGCTTCCTGCATGCATGCATGCAAATTCCAATGTGACTATCTAATGAAGGTTACAACCAGATGGTAGTTTGGTGGGCCGTATGAAGCAATGTGTAACAACAACCATAATATGGCGCTGACAGATGGGACGCATCTGTGTTTAATGTATTATAGTCTAAAGGAAATCCTTGATCGTTTCTTATTGTTTTGTGATGTACTTTCTGTCTCACATTACAATGACTTCCTGCTCAAGGTTGATTAGTAGGGAATCTCTTAAATATCTTAAAAATCAATTACAGCAGTAACAACTTGAGAAAAATGTATGTATAAAACATTGTTTCAGTCTTGTACTTCTGCATCTTAATCACTTTGGTAGAAGAAATTTAAGCAAGATGTTTAATTAGATTGCTCAAACTCTTTTGGAAATAATAAATAGATAATGACAAGGAATTAAAATTGCTTCTTGATATGAACTGCTTGTTAAGATATGCTAGGATGGTAAATAATAAGCTCAAAGATTTGGAGACCAGAGCCATGAGTAATAATTATGATATAGTATTTATAACCAAAACTTAGTTCAGTGAAATGAGCAAGCCTCTGGCATTTCTGCCTATTTGGGACATAATTTGTATAGAACCAACAGAAGGTTAAGTCTTTCCATAAATGCTCCACTATGGTATACACTGTTGTTTCTGAAATCATTGGGATTAATATTGATGGAAGAAATTATAATTGGCTGTATCCCTCTCTTATAGATCTCTGTCTCTATCTGGTACTGATTTGAAAATTTTTAGTGAAACTCTGGAGAAGTATTTTTTCCAGACATTTGATATTGTTGTTGTTTTGAGATTCAGCTTGGCTATACCCAGTTAATTAATGAGCCAGCAAGACAGGATAAGTTTCTTAATGGTGTTTGGATTAGAGGCAGTTTAGTAGCTAGTTCTTGTAGGAAAGAATACAAATTGTGGGTCTGACCTCTGATACGTTTACGGGAAAGCTGCAAAGGCAATAGTTAAGCCTTGTGTAAAGCATAACCCTTCGGCACTGAAATATTATCAAGCAGTTATCGTGCTCTCAGTAAAGAGCTAAATAACTTGAAATTGCAAGTATTATAGAAGATAAGAATATTCAAGTCTGTTTGGACATTTTTTATGGATACATTTTTATTTTATTAATCCTTTTGTACCAAGAGCTAAAAATACTAATTGCATAAAGAAATATATAGAATGATGAATTTGTAAACTAGATAGGCTTGGAAGTAATATGAAAGCTTGCTGGCAGAGGTTGGAGAGAATTCTTGGTAAGGTAAAAAAAAAAGATATCAGGAAAATAGCACAAGCTCTAGGCATTCATGTAAATCTGTGAAAAATAAACATGAATATAAGTTAGCAACATTCAGCACTGATAAAAATGCATTATTCAGGCACCTTATAGACTTATAGGGTGGATTCAAAATAAAGTATTAGGGTAATCAAGAATGGAGTACTTTTTATGTTAAATCATGTCAACTGGTAGAGTTATTTGTAGACAAGATTTCCTCACCATCAAATAACACGTACTTTTTTTTAATTCTGACTTCAACAACTATAGAAATATATGTCCTACCTTGAACTTCGGTTTAGTGGATATTGCACTAAGTGTAATTAAACCTTACTTGGTAGCAGGTCATGATTGTGTGTGTGTGTGTGTGTGTGTGTGTGTGTGTGTGTGTGTGTGTGTGTGTGTGTGTGTGTGTGTGTGTGTGTGTGTGTGTGTGTAAAATATCAGAGTCATTATGATCTTGTTTATGCTGATTGTATCAGTCTGGACTGTAAGAAGGATTTGTTCCACAGTTATGAAAAACAGCCATTGCTCTTCCACTTTGTAAAGGTGGTGATACCTACACCGTAGATAGTTATCACCCTATTAGTCTTCCATGTATCCATGGAAAATGTTTTGAAAGAGTTCTGACTTTGATGAGTTTGGGCATTTTTCAACATGGATCTGCTCACGGTAGATCTTGTCTGACTAATCTGACAAGTGTTTATCAGAATACATGGGAATCAGTAGATGTGCAGCTACCACTTCATATGATCTACTTAGAACTGTCATTCAACTCTTCCCCATGTAGAAATTGAGAGAGGTTTGACCATTCTGGGAATCAATCAATATATCAAAAAGTGTGTTGATAACTGGTTGACCAAGAGATCTTTTAAGGTAAAAACTGTGGACGTTATATAAAAGGAAAGGAAAGGAAGGTTATGACTCTGTGCTTTGACCCCTGTTGTTTAATCTGTTTTATGTCTTTTTTGTCCTCTTTCTGTCATACTGACAGCCATCCAAGTTCCCTACATCCTTTGCTGGATCTACCAGCACTCCGGTCTCTCCCAGTCAATGCCAAACTTATGCAGGACCAGCAGGAAGTTTAAGGGCATCCTGGGGATCACATTGTTTATCTTGAATCCAGGAGTATTTTTCCTTATGACCTATCAAAAATTCTCCCCCTCTCCTGGTGACTAGTAGTAACATCTGTAGATGGGTGTGCAATGAGGTGTGTCACTGCATATCTCTCTGTCTCCATAGCAGCTCAGCCATATCCACCCACCCACCACCAGGACTACTCCTCCCAATGCATGATGTCCCCACTCTCCACCAGAGGTCATCTTCAGAGACACCCATATCACTGCCACTCTCCCAGGATGCTAATGCACACCCCTTCATTCCATTTCATCAAACTTGGGTCACCTGAACCTCAGACAGGGCTTTATCCCTCTATGTCATCAGAATGGCATTTATCTGTTTATGTCTGACTCAACATAAGGTATTAGTCAGCAGGTTTGCTGATGATACTAAAACTGGGTCAAACATTTCAGCATCTTAGCATGACAAATCTGGACAAAGCCTAAAATTGGGGGAAGACAAAGGGCCAAAAATAGGAACAGATTTGAAATATTACTCTTACAAAATCAGAAAGATGCTAGAATAACAGGATTTGTGTTAGCATGCATTTTCTGAAGGATATGAAGTCTGTAACCTAAATGTATGTCATTATTTATTTACTTCAGTCCTCTGTGATTTGCCTGAAAACAACTAATTTTAGGAGTACCAGAACAAAACTATGAGGAAAAAATCTGTATATTCTGTGAAAATCTGGACAGTGAGAGGTATGAACTGGCCAATTTCTAATTCTGTCAATAACCAGACTACTTTACTGGGTTTTCTGGATACCCTTCATTTATGCACATAAAACAAGTGTATGGATTTTAATGCCAGAAAAACAAAAGTGTTGCACTTTGGTTCAAATGATCCATGTTTCCTTTGTGCCTCGGACTAAGTTATTAAACGCAGTGACAATAAAATTATGAATTTAGATCTAGTGGTGAACTCCAGACTAAAATAGTCTTTCAATTTGTAATAAAGAAGTCCTACGCCATGATTAGGGACAGTCTGCATGGTATTTCTACACTCTCCAAGAGTGTTGTAAGACCACACAAAAGAATACCAAAGAGCTGCTTGTATTTGTAACTGTTTACAGTTCTTGACTGGAAAAAATTCAAACATTTTTCACTAAGCAGATTGATGGTTTTAAAAATCATAGCAACAGCAACAGAAACAGACTGCAATACCTGTTGTAGTACTCCATAAATTATTGACTGATTAGAGAAGACCTTATTTTCCTGTGCAAATGTATGAACAATGTCATATTACCGGCTACCTCGGGTCTCAAATTTACTCAACACTGTCAGGGTACTAGAAATAATTGTCGCTTGTAAAAATGTTGACTTGTAACTCCACACTGGAGAAAAGTTCCTTTCAATGCAGGGATGCAAAAATTTGGAATGATCTCCCTATGGAAATCAGAAATACAGTTTAAAATACTTATCAATTATTAGTTTGGTGATAGGGTCTTTAATATTTAGTAATAACTGGAAAACTCATTAAGGTCTTTCCCATGGCTCTGAGTTTGAGAGTCAATGAATGTTGCACATTGATCATTAAATTATTTAACACCAAACTGTGGAACAATAAGCCTCAGGACTCAGTGTTAGAGTTATCCATCTTTGTAAGGGAAAGATCACATGACCAATGAGTCATTTTGTCTATTACACCAACAATGGTTTGTGTATGACTATCTAAAGGGCAAGGGTGGTGTAAACATCTAGCCTTAGAAGCTGTTTAACTGGCCTAGCAGCAGTTATATTCTTCTGCCTCTTAATAGAAAGCCAGCCCTTTCCTGCATAAAGTCCCACTGCTAACAGTGGAATGGCATTTTAAGGGTATATGCTATGGAAGGATAAACTGCTTGCTCAGCTGCATTGTCCTGTACTGCTTGTTTATAAATTCTAAAACAATAGCTTAACTGCACTGAAATAAGACAGCCAGACACAGCAGGTATAATTTATGGAGATGTCTGCAGCTGGCATTGCAGTAAGCCACAACAATGCAGAATATCTTCCTCATCATGGACTTAATACAATAATTTTTATCCCTTCCTGTTTTGCCAGTTGTTTGAAGACACAACACTTAATTCTGTCCTTGGTAATACACTGCCTGTTCTATGTGCCACGAAGAAACCAAGATGGAAGCTGCAGTCTGATGGCCATCAGTGCTGTGAACTGGCAAACACAAACAGAAGGAATGAGCACACTCCACTAATAGACATAGATCGCATAGTAGTGTGGAATCAGAGAACACTAGCTGATGACTCGTGATTACTAGGTCATTTGGGATTATCACACTTCACCATAAGTGCTGTTAAATATTATAGCTACAGAAACAGAGTGGAATAGTCGGTGTACTCCATATATTATGGATTGAGTGGAGGAAACATTATTCTCGTCTAGAAATGTATGAAAAATATTGCAGTATTGGGTCTCAGATTTACTTAGTACTGTCATGGTACGAGAAATAATTGTCTCCTTTGTAAGAAAAAAAAAGTTGACTTACATCCCTTATGCCATAAGTTAGGTTATCGTATCCCATTCCACTGTTGTCACTGGAACATTTATACAGAAAGGGATTGGATATAATATCCTATAAGTTATATGATATAAGTTATATGGCTTATGATATTATTATAATTGTGATTGCTTTCACTAATCTTAGGATTAGGTTTGGTGCAGGTTAATGCCAGGATAACATTCTTGCATTTCAGGATGTTGGCATGGCCCTCTCACCTTTTATCTTTCATCTTTTATAGTAATTAAGCTGTATAATAGCTTAATGTCATGAAGTCTTTGCATTTACAAAGCTCAGAGAGTTCACTCAGGAAATTCTAGAAACCACCTGCTACTGAGCAGAGGAGGAAGTGTGGAGCTATAAGACCCAGAAGGTGCTGAAAGCTTGGGGGTGGTAGTTGATAAGAGTACTTCATGGTCTAGTAAAAGGGCATTTTTGGTCTCTTTTAAAAGTAATCTAAGCAAGAAATGTAACACATTTTCCATGTCTAAACTAGAATGTTTAATTTTGTGTTATATGGTATCAGTTTTATTTCTAACTAACATATTTGTAGAAATAATTATAAAAAGTGCAATATTTCTAATAAAATATACCTCATGTTACACAGATCATCTTGATACAAAACTAACACAGTTATTAATAGGAAAATGTATTCATATAGCCAGCCATAAGTGCATTTCATCAGCCCCACTGTCTTGTCCCATGATTCTTTCTGCAACAAACTTCTGAAATACCTCAAATGCTGATGAAAGACAAAAATGGAAGCTTTTTAGAGTCATAACTTCCCCACGGGTTAAATAAAAGCATGCAGATGGAGCTCTCACAATCTAGCTTTATTTGCCAAAATCTTAGATCCTGGCATGACACACACACCACTTTTTCAATAGTATGAAGCAGAGCATGCTGTCCTTTTAAAGCTTTAGTCAAGTATTGTGGAGCTATAAAGATATGACCATTATCTGTCTTCACTACAGGCAGCACAGCATAAGTGGACTGTTTGGCTCTGTAGACCCTGTGTTTCTAGAGTATGGCTAAACAGTCCACTTATGCTCTGACACAAGGTCATAAGAAGGCCAAAACATGTGCACACAGTTAGTAGGGTTTGGCTTTATCGGCCTGAATGTGTCCATAAAGGAAAAAGCAAAAAGTCATGCACATTACGAAACCACATAGCTGAAGCACTTAATGTTCTTAAGGGATCATTTGCAAATATCCGATAAGCCTCTATTACAGGAGGATTAAGGCATCACACAGTGAAAACTCTAGCTTGGCTAGTTTTGTCTTGTAGTTTTTACTAATTGGTCTGTCTATATGATGTTTTTACTCTTTGATTTAGTTGTTAGTTGGGCTATTTTGCAGACACCTTAGTGGTTATGGACATCAGCTGCATATAAGGACCCTGATTTTGTAGAGTACAGCAAATAGTCCACTTATGATGTGCTGAATAGGTAATAAGAAGGACAAAACATGTATTTCACAGCTAGTGGGGTTTGGCTTTATTGGTTTGAATGTGTCCATAAAGACTTAAAAATGAAAAAAATAAAAAAGCATTGACATTCAGAGGCCATATAGCTAAAGCACTTAATCTTCTTAAGGAATCATTTGTATATATTCCATGAGGCTCTACTAAAGAAGGTTTAAGGTATCACACACTGAAGACTCTAGTATGTATTTATTTAAATATAATTGCATAATCAATGGTTGAAATTATCAATGATCCACACAAAAACATTGACAAACTTCCTTTTACCATTCATTATATTGACAGTGCTATGCAGTCACACAGTGCATTGAAAAAGGGCACAAATTTCCTTTTCTGATGTATAACCAATAACCTTACAATGCATTCAACTCAAATTTGTCTGAATAGTGATAGTGTTATAAAAAGGGCTTTTGTAGGGTAAGCTTTTCCCCCTCCTCCACCTTAGGTATGCTTGCTAACCTTAGCCCTAACTAACCTTCTCCCTAGCCCTAACATGCAGCTTAACTTACAAAAGCCCTTGCCATAACACTACCCCTACACAAGACAGCTTAGAAACTCATCATGCACACATACGCACTAAGTCTATCCACTTACATAACCCTTGCCTTAACTTTAAAACACTCACACACACACACACACACACACACACACACACACACACACACACACACACCTACAATGGAAGCTAAGTGTAAACCAAACTGAAAGAATATAACAGTGAATGACTAAGGCTTTCAGGCAGTGACAATAGATACACAGCCACAAAACATTTCTACAGCTATTATTCTTACATATGCGATTTCAGTGAAACAAAACCGTAAATTTGCCCATATCAATTTATTTGCTGCAAACTGTACTTTTTATCCATGGCATGTTGCAAAGTAGAGAGCTGCATGTATTATCTGTAATATAATGACAGCTTTGTAAAAAAACACATTAGAGCATGACTGAGTTCCAAATACTAAGCAGAAGTTCAGCATACTGGCTGCATCAGAAACAAAGTATAATATAAAATGTCAGAGTGACACAGTGACCCAAAGTGTAATAAATAATAATAACTTCAAATATCTGTGACATCTGTAGACGGAATAATCAAAGATGTTCTCTTTCGTAATAAATCTTAATAAGACCAAGTGACATTACCTTACTACACTAAGCTCCTTCCTTCACTAATGCTCACATTATGTGGACAAAACAGTCTCAATTTCTTTTATTTGATTTTTCCAAAAGTAAAAGATAATTATAATTAAAACATTTCCTAGCTTCTGCTTGCTCATTTTCTGCAGATACCAAATTCAGTTAATTCAAAAAACATGGTTTAGCTGAGTCCTGAATCACTTATTTTGCTTTCCACAACTAGAAAGCTTTTACTTCAGCCAGGGGCAGTTTTAGACTAAGTGGGACCCAGATCAAAGGTTGAGGATAGAACCCTCCTTACTGCAGGGTAACAAAGGGGAGTGAAATTGTGATATACATGTTAATTAAATGCTAAGTTGAGATAGCAGTTGACAAAGACAGAAGATACAATATCGGATGAATGCATAAGCTAAAGTTATCTCATATGCACTGCATAGAATAGTTATTGAGTATGAGATGTATATACAGGGAATTTATGTATACAAACCAACACAATTGCTGTATTCCCCTCCTCAGTATGTATACACAAGAACAAAAGGAAGCTGTACTGTCAGGTACATTAGAAATGGACATGTTTTGCAAAGAATTGACAGTGGCACCAATAGGAAAGGGGTTCTTCCCCCACGAGCATGTAACAAACAATCAAGTGTTATATAGTTATGTAAATGCTGCATGGCAATCTATTAACTCACAACATACATAAGTGACAAATGACAAGACAGAGCAGATGCTATGTCAGGAGTCCAATTTTGCTATTGCTGATTTATAAGCATCTTTAACATAGTAATACTGGGCATGCTTGTATGAAATTACAGGAAGCAGTAACACAGCAATTCAACAGCAGCAGCACTATAGAAAGTGCTGTAAAAACATTTATGGAATTCCTCATCTACTATTATTAAGCTATATAGTGTGAGAAAAACAACTGCAGTAATAAACAAGGCATGTCCAGATGAAGACATGCAATACAGAGCATAATTTTCTTATTAATCAATAATGCATGTGAGCAATGAATGATCTAAGAAACATTCCCATCATGTCAATTTCAAACACATGCCAGGACAGATATCAGGAGATGTATAACAATCATGGACGCCACAGAAATAAGCATATTGGTCATGTCATGAAGAACACCTTGAAAGGCTTACAGCACTTTCCTAAAGGTCTATGGATGACCTACCTTATAGGACAAGGCCTGAAAAAGGTGGCCCTCTGAGTGCCATAACTTTTGTCTGTGTGTAAGCCAAAGCCCAACAATGCTAACAGGCACTGAACATGGACATCAAACACAAGAGTGTTTGACAGAAAACAAAAAATACATGATATTGTACATGACAAATGCAGCACAGTAGAACTGTCACTACAATTGTGAGATATATTGGTAGGTGAAGGCATTGCATCATGTATTTCTGCAAGGGAAGTATGTGCTTGTAATTGTTGTACTAAGTCAGCAACATACAGCATGTCATCGCATGCTCTCATGCCAGAGCATAACACTTCCCACATATGTTATGTAAGGCAAATGTAATCACATGCCATTATTACTTTGAATAAAAGCATTGCTGTGTGGCAAATGATCATAACTTTTTATAAGAGGCATCAACATCTATATGTGTACACAGCAGATGTGTTTGACAACAGTGTTAGTGACATGGACAGCCACAATAAGACTGACACAACACAGGCTGAGCAGTAATGGCTGAGTTTGAACTAACTACCCAAGATTCCAAGCTAAAGATTAGTATCTGAATTGCAGGCACCACACAACATGCTGATGTTGAACTTGGACAGTTCACATTTGAATGGATGACATCAGCACTGCTTACTAGCTAGATGTTTATGCTGAAAAGTGATCAGACTACACAAAAACACTGAAAAGCTACACATTATATGTCTGAAGAATGGTAGACACAGTATAAATGTGTAAGACAGTCACAGATGGCCTGACACATTCTACATACTTGGTTACATAGCTGTACAAAGTACAGTATCAAAGTCATGCAACACAGTAAACTTCACACTCCAAATGTGAGATATTACAAGTATGATAGCATTATATAATCATTCTGTGACCAAAAACGTATTTTCCCTTGGAATACTAAGATTTGCTATTGTCACAGAGTGCTACTGTAAATTCATCTTAGAATTAAACGTATATATAAAGGTGGCCAACAGTATATTACAGTAATCACAGTCACACTATTTAAGCAGTGATGGACTTGAACCACCAACTTATCCACTTACAACACCTATACAGCACATTATTTTCAACCAGCACAACAGGAGAACACTGAGTACAATTAAAACATAAGGACAGCATCAATGAAGGGATGACATCAGCAGTGTATTTTCAAAGAGATGTGCCTGGTAAAATGAATTTTACAGCCATCTGTGGTTGTAAAAGTTGCATATTTGTGTAAAACAATCCTGAATTCATTTACAGGTTCACTTGTAGAAGCTAACACTGCTGTATTCAAACCTCCTACCTATCTATTTTGGTGTTCTATAGAATAGTGTAAGACATGCAAGCAGCACAGGAAAAGTTTTACATTTAAACAGCAGCAGTTCAGTTGCAAAACAAAGACCTCATCAGTATGTTGCACCAGAGATATAATGTAATTGTGTGCTCTTACTGCTGCCCCATGAAACACCTGTCATTTGAAAAATGTAAACGTTCTCCCCCACCCCACTTAACAAATGTTTGCATCACCTTCTATATAAACACATTAAATGGATATTTTTTTCAGTCTATGACAATCTTATTGGAAGCATTAGTTTAGTTGTAGACAGAGCATGGCTAAAAAAGTCATGTTTTTAAGTCATGTATAGAAAATTGTGCTCAGTTAGAGAACAAGCAGTATGCATATCTACATACTTGTGTGACAAAAACGTGGTTTGAAAGGATGAATTAGGGGATAGTGGAGAGATGTAGCAGTTTAAAACATTGGTCCGGAATAGAAGCTGACTGACCACATGCTCACCTAACTATAAAATACCCCCCACACACAAGTGCTCCAGACTAAGCAATGAACTTCCTACCTATCTAGTTATAAATTTAGAAAACACTGTATTAGTCGCAAGTGCCTAAGTCTTAAGGATAGACAGTGCACTTTTGTCAGGATGAAGTCATCAGTATGCTTCATACAGGATGTTTCAGTAAAAACTGGGATAAGAGAGCTGTATGCACATTTAAGTGAATTCTCTTCAGAAGAAGCAGATACAGTAACAAGCTTTACAAATAACACACAAATTCCCCATGTTGAACACTGTGCCTGCTCCCTATCTAGTTACAATGTAAAAAACACTGCATTAGTCACAAGCGCCACAGGAAAAATGTGAATTTTAAGGGTAGACAGTGCACATTTGCTAGAATGACCTTATCAGTGTGTTTAATAGAGGATTTTATAGTTAATACTGGGATAAGGGAGCTGTGTGAACAGTTAAATGCATTCTTCTCAGGGGAAGTGAATACAGCAACAAGTGTTACACATAGTCTGACATGCACATATGCATACAAGTCTTCCATGTTGGACATCAGAACTCCTTCTTATCTAATTACACAATCTAGTGAGCACTGTGCTAGTTGGCAAGTGCCACAGGAAAAGTCTGATTCTTAAGGGTAGAGAGTGCACTTTTGTCAGGATGACTTCACCAGTGTGTTTAATAATGGATGTTTCATTCACAAGTGGGATAAGGGAGCTGTGTAAAGAGTTAAATGTATTCTTCTCAGGGGAAGTGGATGCAGCATCAAGTTTTACACACAGTGTCACATATACACACAGGGTCTACTTTGACCCATCAAAATTACACATAATCAAATCTCACTTACCCGTTCCCACTTGTTAGAAGCTACACTAATCCAAAAGCATGGACTACCAAAATCCTTTCTCTTGGAAAGAAACCACTGAGCCACCACGGTGAACTTTGCTCTTTCTTCAATGTAGTGCAATCTCAGAGTTGGAATATTTAAGTAGGGTGGTGTGGGGGTGAAGCCCCCCACATGGGGGTGGGGTGTGAAGCACCCCACTTTGGTGGGTTTAGTTTTGGCTCATTTATGTTTTTACTAATGGTAGCCAAGTGGTTCCTTTCCAAGGGAAAGGATTTTGGTAGCCCATGGTTTCAGATTAGTGTTCTTTCGAACAAATGGGAATGGGTAAGTGAGGTTTGATTATCTGTAATTTCCATGGGTCAATGTAGACGTCCCCCGGGCACACACACACATACACACTGCTCATGTTGAGCTTAGAACCTCCTACGTATCTAGTCATAGAATTGAAAGACCACTATATTATTTGCCAGATCACAGGAGAAGGCTGATTCTTAAGGGTAGAGAGTGCACTTTTGTAAGGATGACCTCATTAGTGTGTTTCATAGAGGATGTTCCATCCAAAAGTGGAATAGGGTATCAGTTTGAGCAATTAAATGCATTATTTTCAGGGGAAGTGGAAACAGCAACAAGTGTTATACGCAGTCTCACACACACGTATATACATACAAGTCTTTTATGTTGGGCATTGAACATCCTACCTATCTAGATACACAATCTAGAGAGAACTGTATTAGTTGCAAATACCAGAGGTGAAGTCTTACTCTTAAAGGTAGAGAGTGTACTTTTGTTAAGATGGCCTCATCAATATGTTTCATAGAGGACATTTCATCCGAAACTGGGATAAGGGAGCTGTGTGAAGAGTTAAATGCATTCTTCTCAGATGAAGTGGATATTAAACCAAGGGTAACACACAGTCTCACATACACCCACAAGTTTCCCATGTTTAGGTTCATAGGTTCATAGGTTCATACTAGGCTATCTGCCCTGGGGCAATTATAAGCCTAGCCCGATTCTGTATGGCTTACGCCACCCCTTGATTTGAGTATACTGTGCCCTTTTTAAGGTTTAGTTTACTGTGCCTCTGTCTAATAGTGACATGGGAGTAATCCCTGGGACAAACCTACGATCCCCCATCCACTTATCGAGATTCTTCTTGAAGAGATTCAGTGAGGTGCTCTGCCTCACATGAACTGGAATTCTATTCCAGAGCGAAGGGAGCCTCTGGGTTATGAACCTGTCCCTCCAGCAAGTTCTATTTATTTCTGTGCTGAGGTTTAAGTCCCTCGAGCGTGTGGCTCTAAGGGATTTAGATTTACTGAGGTGGAGCATGTCCATTAATTCTGGATTTGACATAGCTTTGTATGTCAGGCATAGATCGCCTCGAAGTAGGCGGTATGCAACTGAGTAGAGCTGGAGTTTTTTTAACCGAGCAGCATATGGTATCTGTTTGAGACCCTTGATCCTCTTGGTGAGATACTTTTGGGGTCTTTCTAATTGCTGCAGGTGTCGGGTAAGGTACATCCCAAAAGGGCATTGTATTCTATGATGGGCCTGATGAGGGATGAATAAAGGGGCACAATTACCTCTCTTGTTCTAGATGTGAAACCCTTCATGATGAGGTGGGCTATGTAGAAGGTCTTTCTAACCACTTTGGCAATGTGGTTTTCAAAGGAGAGATTGCTATCAACTTGGGTCCCCAGGTCCCTAATAACTTTCTCTGTACTTAATGGGTTTCCGCCTATGTGGTAATTTGTGGGCACATTGTTTTTGCCAAAGGGTATGACTATACATTTTTTGGCATTTAGCTTTAAACCATCGCGCTGGCACCAGTTATCTGTCTCTGTGAGACCTTTTTGAAGGATGTTTGTGTCAGCTGGAGAGTTGATTATGGTGCCCAGTTTGCAGTCGTCTGCGAACTTGGTGAGCCATAGTCCTCCCACGTTTGCCTGTACCTCGGAAAAGTATATACTGAACAAGAGTGGTCCCAGGACAGAACCCTGTGGGACGCCGCTTGTGACCGGTTTCGAGTCTGACATGGCTCCAGCAACTCTCACTCTGTGGGTTCTGTCTTTGAGCCAGTTTGTGACCCATCTTGTGACATAGGGGTTTATATTTAAGCTGGATAGCTTATCTATGATGCCCGAGTGGGGTATTGTGTCAAATGCCTTTGCAAGGTCCAGATAGGCTGTGTGGACTACCTTCCCTTCATCTATGGCTTTGGTGACTGTTTCAAAGAAGTCAACCAGGTTCAAAAGGCAGGATCTGCCCTTGACAAAGCCAAACTGGGTAGGATCTAGTGTCTGTAGGTCCCCAATGTCTTTGTTTATGAGCTCCATGATGATCCTCTCCATAGCCTTGCAGACTAAGCTAGTCAGGCTTATGGGGCGATAGTTTCCAGGGTCCGTAGAGGCTCCACCTTTGTGGAGTGGGACCACTGTTGCTGTACGCCATTCTGTGGGCACATATCCTGTAGTGAGGCTGAGATTGTATAGCTGTTTTATTTGAGGGATTAGTTCCTCTTGTAGTTCATGTAGGACGCAACCTGGGATGCCATCTGGTCCCATGGAAGCAGTGTTTTTGCTTTGGAGAGGGCAGCCTTCACCTGAGCATCTGAGATGTTTGGGAGGCAGCCCTCTGCTAGGATAGATACTTGCTCTTTTGGGGGGGGGGTGGAGAAGTTTACACTGAACCTGTCTGCCAGGATATTGGCGATGTCTGTGGGTTCAGTGTATTTTTTGTCATTTAGAATCTACTCAGAACAAGTCTGGGAGTTGCATCCCAGGTTACAAACATAACTGAAAAAGCCTTATGGTTGTCTTTGGTGTCCTGTGCAATTTTTCTCTCGAAGCAGGCCTTGGAGGATTTTATGAGGGATCGTAATTTTTGCTAGTACTGATCAGAGATGCCTTCCCTATTAGGGATTTTGCTCTATCATGTAGTAGCTTCCTCCTTCTGTTGTACAGTTTATTTATGGCAGGGGTCCACCAGACTGGACGCCTGCCTTTGGATGATTGGGTCTTGGTTTTGTTTGGGATAGCATGATCCATGCATTCCTGGAGATGTCCGTAGAATGCATTTATATAGGATTCTGCAGTTTGGCCTGTAGTTTCCACTGGCCCTGGGGCCTTGAAGGATTCCACTTTGGTTTTGAGAAGTGAGAAGTTCGCTTTTGAGAAGTTTTTCACTGTGGTTTTCTGGGCTGGGGTGGGGTCGGGATGTGGACATCCAGTGAAATTAATTTATGGTCTGATCTTACCAATGAGGGATATACTTCTGGTGTGGAGCATAGAGTCCCCATGTTGGTAATGATCAGGTCTAGTATGTTGTCCCCTCTTGTGGGAGTGGTGACTAGTTGTTCCATAGCATTTGAGTTTATAATTTCTAGGAATCTTTGGGCTAAGGTGCTGGGGCTTGAGTAGTGCTCCCAGTCAATGTTTGGGTAGTTGAAGTCGCCCAATATAATGGTGTTCGGAGAGATCTTCATGTTCTCCAATGTTTTCAGGAAGGCTGAATGGGATTCCTGACTTTGAGAGGGTGGTCTGTAGGATGCTATAAACTGAAAAGCAGTCTTGCCCACAGTTAGTTGCACATGGATGGTCTCCGATACTTCGTGCAATGCCACTAACCTGGAGGTGTGGATATCCTTGATAAATATGGAAACTCCCCCTCCTTTTGTGGTTTGGTCCGGGTTTTGGGGCCGAAAAGCATGATACGAGGTATAGCCTGGTAGTGCTGGGGTGCTCTCTGGAGCCTTGAACCAGGTTTCTGTCACTGCACAGATATCGATGTTCTCCATACTGAGGAGAGCTTCGAGTGCGTGCATCTTGAGGTTAAGACTTCTGGCGTTTAGCCTCAAACTTCCTGCCTATCTAGTTACACAAGCTAGACAGCACTATATTAGTTGCAAGCACCACAGGAGACATTAACACTGTGAAATAGGACATTTGAATATTTTTAAATCCACTGTTTGGAAGAGATGATACTGTGCATTACAGATTGTGCA
Source organism: Protopterus annectens (assembly GCF_019279795.1). Taxonomy (NCBI): domain Eukaryota; kingdom Metazoa; phylum Chordata; order Ceratodontiformes; family Protopteridae; genus Protopterus; species Protopterus annectens. Next base: position 815,415,013 of record NC_056733.1, read on the forward strand.
ACAAATCTATATGTGCACAGGACAATGTAACATTACTATGATTGTCACATGTAATGACATACTGCTTTACTGTGAGGGACGTTGACATGTTCCTATGGGATGACATACACATTGACTCTTGTACACCAGTGGATCATCAATTTAACATTCCTGCAATATCATGCCAGGATGATTGCACACTTGTACTGCCTCATACTTGAACTATATACATTGGCAAGATAAACATGCAAGTCATTGATAGGAGAGTGCACTGCAGAATAGCAATGATGGATTATGTGAGACTAGGTTAACCAAATTTGTAATATAGTTACAACTGTAAACACTATAGAGGAGACATAAATTAACCAACTGAATTAAGTGAGTCAACATCTTTCTGAAATCAAGATCACCTGTTGGCAAAGGTAATACAGACATGCAAACTCTTGTGCAATATAAAACAATAATTATTTTATTTTATTTTTTATTTTACTGTTTTAGCATAGCACTTCCAAGCAAACTGCACTGCTGATAGCAAAGTGTTAGCCCATGCATAATCATATCTTGAAGTGCTAAACTTAGAATAGAATTTCTCAATGTTGCTCTGTGCTGACTTTTGCACAAAGATTTGTACAAGAAAGACTTTACAATAGGTAGCAGGCACATTATTATAGCAGCAGGATAATTATGTGTTAAATAAAGCTGTAGCCAACAATTTCACCCATATAAGTCAGACAACTCATCCTGAAGCATTTTTTCATCTGTATGTATTTGAATATTTACAGCATGATAAGAAAAAACTTTTATACCCAAGTTTTATCTTAGCACACCATGTAGAAAGTCATAACTCTAATAGTTAGTATTTGACAGCAGATTTCAGCAAACACGCACCTATGTATTCATCTTCATTACCCTATTGACTACTGTAACCTGTATATCTAACTCTTCAGCTTGTTGTAAAGTACATTAAACTGAATAAACAAAGATTAACACAGCAGAGTGAAGTGCAACACACTAATGCAAACAAAGGCAATCAAATCCGAAGATGTTGCCATAAGCTGCTTGGTTTCATTTAGCCTTCATTGCATTTGTTGCCTGATGCCAGGCATTGCACAAATCCAGTGGTGGAAGATTAATGATTCAGAAGGAAAAGGGTACACCAGCAGGTGACATGGAGCCAGGGACACAGTAGATTACGACAGAAGAAGGATAATGGTGACTCATAATAATATGTAGCCAACAGGTGCACGAGTTAGTGTGCCAAAAACAATATCACTTAGCTAATGGCTGGATTAGAATCCTTGACATTATTGAAAAATCTTTCTACACACGTGAGCATTAGCTCATCACACCACAAAGGAATTACTTTTTCATAACATTAATATAACACAATTGAAGCACAGTGACAACTTGCTGAATGCAGCCGAAGGGGTGAACAGAGAGACAGATGCAGGCAGGAATGACAACGTGTTTTGTGGGACGTGTGGGAACATCCATTCCATATGGTGTTTTAGTTTTACTTATTAAATCATTAATCTGCCATGCTCTGTACAATAAATTGCTTTAGGTAAAAATAAGGGGTAGTAGAGTGCAATAAATATGAATACCTAACCAGGATAAGTTTGATTTAATGCATCTCCTTGTTGTGGCTGCAATATTCTTGAAAATAATGTATCGCTGCACTATTCCAAGGTTATGCTAAGGAAATGTGTTACATGGAGAGACATACAGACATTTGCAGTTAAATATAAGATAGTAATATAAAATGTCATGAAGTAACAAATTTGCATACAGCTGTAATCAAATCCATGGTACTATGCCAAAACATCAGGCTACAAACAGGCAGTTATCTCTACACCACTTAGGAACTCCTACTTTAATACATCCGGCACCCTAAGAACTGCTACATTAATTGTTCCACAGCACTGCCTTTAATCTGCCTTTGCTCTTTATTCCCATAGCTCAGCAAATGTAAGCACATTTACATGAAAGTAATGTAATGACTGCAGATTAAATTAAAATATTCAGCTTTAACAATAGGAAGTTAAAAAATATCACTATCACTCAGCATTGCTTCACCATGCCAAACCCCATGCAAATGCTGAAGACATAAAGGTATGGCTTTTAATGGATCATTTCTGGCTATGTCTGTTGTGTGTAACTCTATGTTTGACCAGATTAAATGCATGAAAAAAATGGATGACTAGAACAGTGGTGAAAATGGGGAAGGCAAGCAGAGGGTACGACACAAGGAAGAAAATACACAAATTTGCAGCTGGGTAAAGAGCAGAGCACCACAGCTATCCACTTCTTCACAACGTAAATGTACAATTGTACACACAGTTTCAATGCTTTTCAGAGACACCATAAAAGGTGAAAAGGTGTTTAGGAATGAGAGGGTCAAGTAGATAGGGTAGTGTAAGAAACATGTGCAGACATACAGGACATACAAGACAGTTTGAGATGGTGAGGAAGGCAAAAGGTTGGGAGACACCATGACTGGGGATAGTTAGGGGACATCAGAGGCCCACCCATGTCCAGCTTGAGAACAGTGAAAATCTAGTCCTCACCCTCAGAACTGTCATCACTGTCTCTTGTAGCACCTTCCTGGGTCTGTGCTGGACATGGCATTGTCTTTGCAATGCAATTCAGGACATTTTCAAACCTGCTGATACAGGTACTAAGGCCATTATATCCTCCACCAGCCCTGTCAGCTCCCTGCTGGGTGACAAAATCATTGCCTCCATTACTACTATACCCAGAGGGTACCACTGCACCAGCAGCTGGGGCAGGGCTACCTGAAGCACTTGGAGTAAGTAGGACAGGAGTTGTAGAAGCAACACTGACAGCCTGTGAACCCGCAGTGCTGGGTGTTTGAGCTGCTATCTGATGAGGTATGGCAGGCTAAGCCACAGTGGTTGGTGTACCTCTCTATACTGTTGTCATTCATTTTTCAGCAGCCAATTATACAAACAGCAGATTGTTAATGAATCATAACCCCCACAAAAAAAAGCAAGAAAGGGTAGGGGAAATAAGCAAAATAGATAGGTGTATGGTATGTCAAAGGACTGTATTTTTAAATAATGTTGGTTTGGCAATACATAAACAATTATGATAATTTATTATTGTATATCTTTGCCGCATCCATATATGATGGAAAGGTATTTATGTCTCAAAATAAACAAATCTCACTGCTATGATAACAAACAGCAATCTTTATTTCCCTATGCTGGATAGAAAATATGCATTCTAATTTAATAATTGATACTACCATAATTTAATTATTCCTGATATATTGCTGTTAATATTTTATAAATGCTTACCTAATAATAACAAGTAATTGCTATTTCTGGGTACTAAACTCACACACAGTTAAGCTGGTGTTTTCATTGCTTAGTGCAAGCAGCAAGAGTTATTGGGGAAGGCATGGATGCTTGAGTTGAAAGTTGAGGTATGCCTGCTCTAGATGCAAGTGTTTGGGGAATAAAAATAAAGTTCTGGCTTGAATTTGGACCTGAGTCATGCTTAATCAGTGCCCCTCTAAGGTGAGGTAATCTCTCCTAGTGCACCTTGTGGTTTGCAGCTATCTCCTCGGCACCTGAACAGTACACAAAGAAAAAAAATATATATGAAAGCAAATTGAGTACCTAAGATGGCTGGCTAGATCATTAATGCCATATTAGAGACAGGTTATTGGTCAATATACTTACAAAACTGTGAAGTGTTTCCGGTCCTAAATTCAGCCTCCCATTGGCTTAAAAGGTCCTATTTGAGCTTCTTAAGGTCGCTATAGTGATGATAACATTGTTTCCCAGTGCATGGAATGTCTGTTGCATTGGAGACTGCTTTGGCCAAGCTATTCCAAGCCTCAGCCTTATAGTGAGGCCTAATATAATCCCTCTACAGCAGCCTATGGTTGTAGTGCTTCACGAGGACTGCCACAAATCTCCTGAACTCTGTAACATCCCACCTTTGTACTCTAAATTTAGCGCCATTCTTTCTATCACCACTCATGTCTGCAAAGAAAGGATGGTAAAATATGTCTGAACTGGCACCCAATGTAGATCGTGTGTGTTACTGGGATTGAGCAAACACACAGTCTCGCCAACTGCATTTATTTATTTATTTTATTTATTTTATTTTATTTTACATTTGTTGACCGGGCTAGTCTAACTGGATATATGTCCATTTTCAGTAGAGGCCCGGGGAGAAAAGCTCCAGGACAAAACAGATGAAAAAGTAAAAAAAAAATGTGTAGAATAAAAATAGAGTTTACATAGAAAAAAAACATACAAAATACTGGGATACATTTTCAAGACACTGGTTTGAATCATCTACAAGATATTAGCACCCTATTAAAAAAACACCCTCTGAAAAACAAGAGTTTACATAGAAAAAACATACAGAGTACTGGGATACATTTTACAACACACTGGTTAGTAATCATCTGCAAGATATAAACACCCTGGTTAATAATAAATACAAAAATAGAGAAGAAAATAGTTAAATACTATTTACAAATATATAGAAAATGACATTTATAATGAGTCAAATCATAGAAGTTACAGATAAACTGTTCTGATTACATATACAATAAGTACAAAATTGACAAAAGAGGGAAAGTAAAAAAGTAATCTTAATCAGTTAGTCAGGGTTGTTACAAGGGCATAGCCATTTTGTTCTAAGGAGTATTTTCAGTTGTTGTTTGAAGAGGGGTAGAGAAGGAAGAAAAGTTAATTCAGTAGGTAGAAGGTTCCAGTTTCTCCCAGTAGAGTTTGAGAACAGAGAATCACCTGCCAAGTTGTTTGACTTACTAATGTTAATTAACAATTTATTTGCTGATCGTAAGTTAGTGAGATTTTTATAGGGGGTGATGATATTTGAGAGTATTGGTGTAATATTTGGGTGGTAGAGGATCTTATGAGCAATGATAAGTTGACTATACTGAAGCTGATGAGGTAGTTCAAGCCATCCTAGCTGTTTCAGATTCTTACAGTGATGGATTCTATAGGGATTACCAGTGGCAAATCTTGCAATGTTATTATAGGAGGTAGCTAGTTTGAGACAATTATGTTTTGACAGATTGGTATAGATTGGTGAGGCATAAAGGAGTGTTGAGATTAGATGAGAATGGGCAATAGCAGATCTAGCTATTGGAGTGAGGAAGGATTTGACTCTATATAGAGAGCCCATTTTTCTGTTAACTGTTTTTATTGTGTTATTAATATGGGAGTCAAAGTTAAGGTTGTTGTCTATAGTAATTCCTAGAAGCTTAGTGGTAGTGTCAGGGGATATGAGGGTACCATTGTTAGAAGTAACAGAGAAATCAATAGGTATGTGCTTCCGGGTAGGGGTAAACAGCAGGAGCTTAGTTTTTTTAGGATTAAGGAGGAGGCAGCGTTTTAAGAACCATGACTCTATTGTGTGAAACATTTCCTGAGTTAAGGACTGTAGTTCTGATGAAGATTTGGCTGTGCAGATTATTGTTGAATCATCTGCATATTGTATACAGGTTGCATGAGGAGTAGCTTTGCAGAGATCATTAATAAAAATAGAGAATAATAAAGGACCAAGAATAGAGCCCTGGGGAACACCTAGTGTAACTGGTAGGTGGGATGATAGGTTATTTTCCCACATAACAGCTTGCTGTCTGTCACTTAGGTAGGAGCTAAACCATTGTACAGCTAGAGTATCGAGAGAAAGTGATTTAAGAATGTTAATACGCAATGTGTGGTTAACCATATCAAAAGCTTTTGATAGATCAATAAATAGGGCTGAAGAGAGAGTATTATTATTGCGATTTCTGTTAATAGTGTCAGTGAAAGATAAGAGGGCTATAGTGGTACTATGGTATGGTCTAAAGCCATTTGCACAATTGAAAGAAGATGGATTCCTTGGCAGACACATTGACACTATTTACATCACATAGCAGTAGTGGTGTGAAACATGGCATTGAGCTTTGCCTTGTGTGATGTTCCACCTATTGACACAGGTTCCAGTGTTTAACAATCAAATGATTAATGGCATGGCTTTTAATATTTGCAGTCTGAAAGGAGATAGATGATGGATTGTGACATATTGTGATATTGGGGCTTACATAATGACAAAATGTTATTGTATCAGCTGAGAATCAAACCTATGGTATAAAGCTTGCAAAAATTAAAATTTACTTTATTAACTGATATGGCCACAGGAGAACTACCTTCACACAATCGAAATTAGACATATAGTAACTTTATAATGAATGGAGATACACTTCAGAGAGGCCTGCATGTGTGTGGTTTTAAATATTTCTGGGAATGCATTACTATATAAAAGTCACTATTTCTGTTTGTAAATATATTTCAGATGGATGCAGCTGAATGTGCTGATTTACACAGGTCGGTTTATGTTACATACTTACATACTTCACAAGACATAACTATCCTAAACACATAGTTGGGATATGTGATGAGTCATGATGATTATATGAATTTTATATTAAATATTATCATTGTCATGGCTAACAATTTGGAAACACATTACCTTGAGGTTATATGTGAAACATTAATGATACATGCTAAGTAAAAAATGTAATTATGCAAAAGTATTGATAGATTGCTTGCAAGAAACAGGTTTAACATTATCATTTTTCTTTAGTGTTACTGTCCTAATCAAAATGTTGTGGGAATTGGGAGTCTTACACCCTTTGTAAAATGTATCTTGTAGCTGGATTCAAAATCAGAATCAGCTGTGTTCTTTAGCTAAAGTCATTGCACTTACATCTTGTGCCCCAGATATAGCTACATAATAGGTGGAATACTGTCCAGAGTGCTGAGGAAAGTGCACTGTTGCTATGATTGTTTGTTCTACCTAAGGCAGCCTTAACTAAATGTTTCACATTTTTCCTTAGGTAGTGAACTATATTTGCACACTGCGACACAAAGAGCAAAGGTAACTTAAAATGGCAACAACAGGAAAAGTACATATTGTGAATAATTGCAATGTGAATTCTAAACAGGATTCAAACTATGCTCCATGTGCCTTGTTTCTCTCAATTCACATGAGGTACACCTTATGCCAAAGAGATAGGTATGTGATAGATGGAATTTCTTATCTTAGTATTTTCCAGAATGCTGAAGAACACACACGATTGCTAGGCATGTATTCACTACCCAACGCAGCCTAACCTAAAATTTTCACTTTTTTCCTTAGATAGTGAACAGTGCTTGTATGCTGCCAAGTGGAGAGCAAATGCAAATTAAAATAAAAAAGAGAACAGATTATATATTTTGAATAATTGCAATGTGATCTCTAAAGAAGATTTGAATACTGCTTCATGCACATGTGCCTTATTTCTCTTAATTCACTTCAGTTTCTCCTTGTACCACAGCATTTGACATCTGCCAGATGCATTCTCTGAAATAAGTACTATCAATGTTGCAGAGGGACACACGGTGATAGCAGACATATTTGCTCAACATTAGGCAGCCTAAACTAAATGTTTCACCCTTTTCCTTAGGCATAAACGATGTTTGCACACGGCTGAGCATAAAGCAAATGGAAGAGCATTAGAAAATAAATATATGATAGAGAAAAATGCGGAAAGTAAATGAAATGAAATGAAGGGATATATGTAGCAATGACTAGAGCAAGAAGTGTATTCAAGTGAAACATTCATCCTTCCCACATCTCCTTGCAACATCAGACATGTACTTTGTGGAACACATTATCAGACTTGTAGTTAATGACAAATAATATGAAAGTGAACAGATAAAAGATCGCATGCTGCTATTAACAATAGTGACAACTGTTTGTTTTAAACAACAACAACACAATGGTATCACAAAATGTGATAAAATATGTATTCAGACAACCTTCTGTAAAACTGACATTTGAGTGGATTTAAATCATGCATCAGATGTCATTTATCTCTAAGCTCACTGCACTTACATCTTGTGCTTCAGAGAAAGTTACCTGTCAGGTATGTGTTCTACGCTGAATACTATCCAGAGAACAATGCTGCCAGGCTGGTTTGCACTACATAATGCAGCCTAAATTAAAATTTTCACTTCCTTCCTTAAGCAGTGAAAGGGAATTCCTTGCTGGCAAGTGACATGCAAATGCAAAAGGCAAAATTTATCAGAAGCATTCAAACAGATTTTTGGGAATAACAACATGGAGATACATGAAATTAATCACACTGTATATGTAGCAATGAGTACAGTTAGTACTGCATTACAGTGGTACATTCAGCAATCTCAAATCTCATTACCACATCAGCATTATCATGTATGTGTCACAATATCAGCACTTTAGCTAATGCCATCAGAATGCAAAAGGGCACAGGGGACAGCAGAAATGCTTTCATTGTTCACACAACACAAGCAATTAATTTTTACATAATTTCAAATTACTAATCTATCAGTTTTAGTCAGTACAGACCTTACTTCGGTTTCCCACATTAACACATTCATACTACAGAATGAGTGTCAAGATTTAATACGAACACCCACAGTAAAATGATCCGGGAACAAGTTTTGAACCCTGTACCACCTGTACTGTTTCTGTAAACTCAATACCTTTACACATTATGCCACAGAGATAGGAATGTGACAGCTTTAATTTCTTCACTCAGTACTGTTCCGACTGCTGAGGAAAGCACAGCATCAGTCTTCATTGTGCTATTGATGGCAGTCCAAATAAAATTTGTCAGTTTTTACCTTGGGTAATGAAATGCCATTCAATGCTATTGACAACTGCCAGTCAATGGAGTGCAATTCTAAATAGCATCCAAATGATACAAAAAGAAAAAAAATGTAGATCGAATACTTTAAATGTTCATTTCACATGTTTAAGCAACTTTGTAATCTTGCAACAGGGGCCGGTATGGATATGAACCCTCAAGCAAGGGTATTGAAAACAATCATTTAAGAGTATTTCCCATAGTTGCCACAAAGACATATATTAGAAAGGCAATAAAGAGCTTAGATATAATGATAATGCAATACTATATCAAGTCACATTGCAAGTGCAACAGAAACAAGTTATGAAAGTTGTCCTTTCTTATCTGACAGTAAATGTCTGGTTGATTGGGATACTGCAAACAGTTAGGATACCCATGTACTAGTACAATATTAAACAAAGACTGAAAACACTGTAGCTGTATCCCTTTCTTTCTGTATGGTGCCTCATTCTCTTATGTATGTTTTCTTAATAGCAAGTGTATCTCAGTCTTATTGCTATATGTTATCATCAACAATGCTTAAAGTACCCCCTTGAATATGAACAATATTTCTTACTAAGGGGCAATGATTGTGGTAATTAAAGCCAGCATTTGACTGCTAGAACTGTTGATCTCCTAAACCACTTAATGTACTTTCAGACTTTTTGATAAGTCTCTTCAACCTGATACACCCTCAGTAGGTGTACATTAAAGAGGGGAGACTGTAAAAGATGATTGTTCCAGAAGTCAGAGTAATCACAGACACCTGTAAGCCTTTAATAGGACACACTTCTCAGTGCTATTCCTTGCATTTCTAGGTTGTGTGCATGTAATCGTGTAGGTCCTTACACCATGCTTACATTTCCTACCCTTTGTGCAAATTACGGTATTCAGGAATGCTAATGATTTAACACCTCAATTGCATACTCACAGTATACACAGTGCTGACTCTGCAGTATATAAAGGTAATTGAGTAGCTAATGCTCTTGTATCATACTGGGGAGACTATTTTGATCCAAACAGCTCAATACTGCTAAAAAAAATCTTTGGGGAAATTATCTGTTTTCTACACTGCTGTACAACGTATGTTTCTATTTCTAAAATAATGCTTTTAGTTTAACATTAAAATGTGAATTGCACTGGCCACTGAAAAGTAATTTTGTTGTCTTAATTTATTTCTTGTATCCCTTTCTTTTAGCATAGCCACATCTGCTTTACAAAAATTATGCTACAGAATGCTACATGCACTATTATTAGTTTGTATTTCATTTGATTTTTGCAAAGTTCTTTTAGATGAGTATATTCTAACTTTGTAGAAAGATCTGACATGCTTAACTGTGTTAGCAAAAAAGGAAAAGTGTGCTATATTTCTGGATTTCTTCCTGCCTGACCACTACAGCAGTGGATGTGGCAATTATAATAGTTGCATCTTACATTTCTAATGCTACATTTTAATTGTCATTGGTAATGCTGCAAAGTATTAAACAGTTAAACATGTGTTATCACCATTACAGAATTTTTATACATTGGTTATGATATTTAATTAAAAAAATCTATTTTGGGGATGTCTTAATTTGGGTGCAGTCATATGGCGCAATTAACTTTTAAATTGCCTGTGTACCTGTTGAATGCATAATTAAGCTCACAGCCATTTTGTCTGTATATTATAAATGTAATTATGTGTGTCTGTTTTCTTTTCATATTATATAGGGATATGGCACCCAAGAAGAAATCAGTAGACTTTAAACCACCATACAGTGAAGTAGAAAACGAGATCATTATATAGGCCTTACATCACCATGGAACTTTTCTGTTAGGGAGAGGTAGAGGTGACCAATATGACTAAGACAGGATATGGCAGTTAGTGATTGATGACATTAATGCTGTTGGAGGACATAGGAGAACCAGATATGAAACTGGGCAAGTGATATGATAACCTCTGCCCACCAAAAGGTATGGTGCAGTTATCCAGGAACAGCTGGCTATGGGGAGTGGTCCTGCTAACAAACTACCACTAACTCAAACAGAGGAATTCCTGTCCAGTGTCAAAAATCCAGATAGCTTTATTATTTTATTTTATATAGATTTATTTTCAGGGGAGGGAACAAAGCAATACACATAATTTCAGACAAATAAATCAACAGAAAATCACACATAACATTAACAAACATAAATACAAAAATTAAATATAACTAGTAATCAAAAAAATAATACCATTACATCAACTGAAAATCAAAACTCACACACAATGTTAAGTCAGAAAAAAAGCAAGTAAAGTACAAAAATATTTGTTAGCAAGGCAACAGCCATGAAGATTACAGGAAAAGCTTATGGGAAAGAGAATAGAAGAAGGTGAAAGGGAAGAAAAAAATGAAGTAAGAAGAGAGAAGAAAAGAGAAGAGAAGGAAAAAAAAAAAAGAAGAGAGGTAAAGCCAGGAGAAGAGCAAGGTCAGAGCAGAAGCACAAGAGGACAGCAGGAGCAGGGTAGAGATTAGTTTTCAGGCTCAGGAAAGGGTAAAGGTTAGGACAGTCAGGAGAGAGCAAAGAGAGGGGACAGAAGGAAGGGAGTAAGAAGAGAGAGCCATGGAAGTTAGACTGCCAGTGGTTTTGGAAAGAGCCAGTGGTTTTGGAAATTTAGTTTGAGTTGTTTTAAGAGGAAAGATAGTTTGGTTGTAGTAGTTACTTTTGTTTGAGATTAGTAACTCAATTAAAGAAGGATTCCAGCAGGTTTTTTAAGTATACAGTGAAAGCCGTGAAAGTGGGTAGCATAAGTTTACAGGAGGGGGAACTTGGAGAAGGATAGAGAGTGAGAAAGTTTGTTGTGAGCTTATGTGAGGATAATTGTGGTAAAGAGTAGGGTTGGTAGTAAGGTAGCATGTTGTGTAAATTGTGAGTTTGTGAAATAATAAGATAGTTAGTTAGTTCCAGCCAGCAGAACTGTTTCAAATTGGAGTGCAGTGTCAAAAGTTGGCAAATGGGTTACTGGTGGCGAAATAGTTGCAATAGGTTAGTTTTTTAAGGTTAGTTTGGTTAGAGTTGGTTAGAAGAGAGTTGATATAAAGAGAGAGAGAGTTGAATATAGTAGTGATGGGTAGGTAAATGATGGAGTTATAGAAATGGGGTTGAGAATTATAATGATCCAATTTAAAGATCCAATTTTTTGAAATTTGGGTGATGGAGGGTTTGATGGTGTTTTTGATGTGTTGGTCAAAAGAAACAGTTTTGATGATAGTTTTGTTGAGTGGAGAGAAGAGAGAGTTCAGTTGAGGAAATACCAAGAGTTTTTTGAAGTGGAGAGTGGGAAAGATGATAGTTTTGAGGAATTTTTAGTTTTAGAAGTGTTTGTTAGATACCAGTGGTGGGGGTGAAGAGGAACAGTGTGTTATGTAGTGAGAGTTAGAGTGGCTAGAGGATCAGAGGAGGTGGATGCTGCATATAAAATGCAGGTAGCTTGTTATATAGGTAGGATCAGAGAGGAGGAAGAGGGATAGAGAGGAGGAGACATAGAGGGAGGAGAGGAGAGAGAGAGAGATTTGAGTGATCAAGTGACAATTGCAATGGAAAGTAAGGAGGAAGGAAGGAAACCAAAGAACTGGTTGAGTTGTCAAAATAGATGTATTTGAGGATTACCTTTCATGATGGCATGGTTTGTCATGTCAAGAGGATTAGAAGTGTAATGAAAGTTGAAGAAGAGAGGATCATGAGAGAAAGAGAGAGAGAGAGGTCAAGAGAGGAGAGAAGAGAGTAGGTCTTGTTGGCGGTGAAAGCAGGGGAAAGGAGCAAAGTGAAAGGAGGGCAGTGGTAGTACTAGCCATGCTGACAGTGAGCTAAAATGTGAGTGAAAATATTGTGAAGAGAAGAGATAGGTACTGTACCAGTTTTCCATAATTTTTTCAAAAATTTTGCAAGACAATAGGAGAGAGAATAGAGAATAGCAATTTAAGTAGTGGGATAATAAGGAGATATACAAATATGAGATTTATGAGGATATGAGGATTTCCAGATATGATGGTCTTCTTGGATGGTAAAAAATTTCTTTTGGCTGCTTTTATTTGGCTAGCTTGAGGAATAATGAGAAGGAGAGTACAAGGGAGGGAGTACAAGGTTTGAGTTTGAAGATGAGTGAAGTAGAGGTAAGTAGAAAAGAGAAGCTACATTTAGGAGTTTAAGTGATTGTTAAGAGGATAAAGGGATTAAAAAAATTTTGTCTTATTTAGAGATTGAATAGTATCAAGTATCTAATAGAGAAAGAGAGATCAGTTGAAGAATGGTGTCAGGGTTGGGGTGTTGGGGTAGGGATTTAGTGGGGAGGGAGTTTTAAGGAGACAGAGGAGATTGATCTCAGTCCAGAAAGGGTTTATTTGAGTTTTATTTGTTTAGGGTTGTTTTAGTTTAGCAGTAGAACAGTTTTATCAGTGAGCTTTTTTGGTAAAGAAGATTAGTTGTAAAAAGAAGAAAATGAAAAAAATTGATGAAATGGGACCATCATTTTATTCCCTTATTTTTTTTGAGAGAGAATTTTTTTAGTTTCATTTTGAGAGCCAAGGGGTTGTATTAGATTTCAATTCTAATAGTGCAATAGAGCATGGGATTGTAATAGATAGAAAGAAAGAAGGAAAAAAGAATATAAACTGCTTCATTAAGTGGAAGAGTCTTAAAGTCTTTAGGTGGCAAGTTCTGAGTCTCGCTCTCGAAATAGGTCGGTTTTAAAGTGTTTAGTGGAACGTATTTTTCTTATATTAAGGGGGGGAAGATAATCAGTCTTCTCTCTTGCAATGTATGTTAAACAGTGATCACTGAGGTCATCAGGCAGAGGGTTCCCACGGAATCCTTGATGTTGGTGTATATGTGGATAACAGACCAAGAGTTTCACAAGCAGACCTTTCCAGGTATGCAAAATCAAGTGTCATTGTTCATTGTTATGTCTTTATAAGGATATAACTAAGATGTCTAATATATATATATATATATATATATATATATATATATATATATATATACACACACACACACACACACACACACACACACACACACACACACACACACACACACACACACACAACTGCGGTGGTGGTGCTGCAGTAGCGTTGTCACCTCACAGTAAGATGTTGTCCTGTTCGATTCTCAGCTAGAGTGTCTTCTGTGTGGAGACATGCTTGAATGGGCGTACCTTCGTTGAAGGTTGTGCGTCAGGGCCGGCAACCCGGCATGTAAAAATCTACTGCTAATCATTAGCTGACCGGAGTTCCGCTGTGGCGACCCCTAACTGGGAAAAAGCCGAAAGACACAACAACAACAACATATATACACACACATACATACATACAAGCATAGAGAGAGAGAGAGAGAGAGAGAGAGAGAGAGAAAGAGAGAGAGAAAGAGACAGTGATAACTGTGAGTAAGAATATAGTCATGCAGAAGTAGTGGAGGTTGTTTTGGGGTGGGGAAATCCATCTGTTCACTACATTTTTGGAAGAAAATATTTTTAATCTTCATTTGTGAAGAGGATTATACCTTTCAACCATACCAAATTCCTCAGTAAATACCGGGCAAAATATTGGAGTGGCAGGAATTCCTGAGTGGCCTCTTTAATTTCCAAATTTCATGGGTTTTATCAGCTTCACAGGGCAGACAGCCTGTCAGAAATTAATGCCAAGCCATTCATTATTACTTAATTTACTTGCAGACCAATTCATGGTGTGTGTGTGTGTGTGTGTGTGTGTGTGTGTGTGTGTGTGTGTGTGTGTGTGTGTGTGTGTGTGTGTGTGTGTGTGTGTGTGTGTGTTTGTATGTAAATGCCCTAGTTAGGTATAACTGGTGGTTAGAGTTACCCATACTCAAACCCTGTACCTTAGGTACAAGGAGCAACAGCCTAAATTTTCTACCCATACCACCACCACTTGTTATTCAAGGAGTTAACTATAGTTCTCAACTGTCCAAAGTTTTACAGAATGTCTGGAATATTTGCCTCGTACTTTTTCTGTTCCTCTTAAAATTTGTGGTTTTCTTTCAAAAGTCAGTGAAAAATGAATTCACTAAATAATGATAGGCATTTAAGCTTCAGTTTTACTATCTTTCAGGCAACAAATGGTAAGACAAAACATTTTATTCTAGCACATTTTCTAAGATTATACAAGCAATGTTTCAAATGTGTCCCTGGTTTTGGCCTTTGTCCCCCCATAATAAATGTTGGCTTTTTCCAGAATGTTTGTGCTCCATAGTTCTTTAGGGGGAGAGAAGTTTAGTGCTGCTTATGCCAAGTCTGTGTTGTTAGAAGCACAACAGGTAAAATACTTGCTTTTGATGCAGAAGGCTGTGGGTTCTACTCCTGTAGTCTGTATATGGTTTGTTGATACTGTACTGTGTTGTACTTTTAAAGGGGGGGTGGATGTTGCAGACCTGAGAATGTCCTCTCAGCAGAGATGCCTAGTAACTATAAACCTGTTATCAGTTTGATATCCATTCCCTATTGCAATATTACTAGTTTATCATTCTTTTAATGTAACATAGGCAATTTATTCCTCAAAGGCAAAAGGCACTTTATTTATAGATGAAACAATGAAATATAAAGTTGTTTGCTAGCAACAACACCTTTATTAGTTACAGATCTTACAGATCTCTTTAATGTGGAATTATTTAGATGACTTTTACTTCTGCAGAGATTGTGCATATTTACTGATACTGGTGGATTGTAGAAGTCTGAGTAGACTTTTATGATGGCTCATGGAAATGTTCTGAATTAGGCAGATTTGTCATTATGTTTCATTGCTTAATGGAAAAAGGTTCAAAATAATAAATTTAAAAAATGGTCTAACAGTTGTGCTGTATTTTACAAGGAATGGAATTTAATACAGTCAGGAAGGTGCATCAAAGAAATATGGCCCTAGACCCTGTATATTCATGTGCAAGGGGCCTATGATTTGAAAACAGCCCAAAGGTAATCTTTATCTGCCACTGGCCAGATGTGTTTTCTTTGAATGTGGGTTTTAATGCTGTTTCAATAGATGTGAGTTTCAAAGGCAGAGAAGTTTTAATGCTAAATCTATTTTCTTAGTGAGACTGTATTACTTTGTTTAGTAGATGTTTATTAGTGTTTGTGATATAACATGTAAAATAAAAGTTTTAAATGAAATCCAAATAATCACTGTAGAAGTAAAGCAGTGCACACGTTACAGTGTTTATGGTAAATGAGGTGAAATAGCCAAGCAATGGGACACTGAAATGACTGCAGGGGCATGGGCTGTGTATGAGGGGCTCCATTTAACCATGATTTTCAGAGGTGGGAAGGGCAGCAATCTCAAAGACAGCCCCAGGCGGCACAAACTCTAGCTATGCCACTGATCAGTAGGCCATGGTGAATGATTTTTGGAGCTCTTAGCAAACTATAATATTATTTTACTAAGATTTGAATATTGCCTACCATTAAATGTCCTACTTTTACCACAAAACCCACATACTGCAAGTCACAAAAATAAAATGTTAAGATTCACTATCTTCTCCCTTCCCAGTAAATATCATTGCTACACGTTTCAAAAAATGGTTAACATTTACTACAGGGTCTAGGGCCATATTTTGGTTGTCTGTTCTTCAGTTTGCGTTCAAAAGTTGGTATCCCACAATCCCATTGGAGTGGGTGAGGTTACGTAATTATGTATGCAGATTTTATGTTAATCAGCATACAGATTTGTACCTATTTTTCATGGGCCTTTGTCCACATTTTTGATGTTTCCAGGTTGAGAGGTATGAAGGGGATTATTCTTTTTTTGTTGTTGTTTGTTTCATTTGCATTGTGATACTTAGCAGACCTCTTTCCTTTCCATTCCTCACATACAGGCACTTCTGGATTGTAGGCTGCCAGCCCACCTGCACATGGTAAGTACACATTTGGTTATTGTTACTATTGTATATAAGGTAGATTCAGGTCTATATGAGAGTAAAGTTTGTGTTGCTTTAGCATCTGTTTAAGTTTAACATACCTTTTGTATAAGAAAATATGTAATCAGTTTATTCTCCCTTTTTCCTGTTTGTTATGTTTATTGCTTGTTGGCATAAGTGATTCTGAGAGTGGAACTGTGGAACTCCTACCACCTGATGTCAGAGCATTGGTAGCCTCTGATGATGATGGTGGTAATGAAGAGGCACAGTTGGGAGAGTGCAGTGGGTGAGTCTGACATGCTTCCACATCCCCTGTCAATATTTTGCACACAGTCAGGATGCCCACTCATAACAAAGCATGGAGACCTCTGATACATGACAAGTTGAGGGTGACATAGTTGATCAGGCTTGCGTGGCTACTCTGGGTGCTTCCCCCAGTAGCCATTGTGAGGGTGTGGTACTACACTGGAGGGTTGGTAGGGGTGTTTGGATGAAGCCTGCTATCCACTCTCCTCCTGATGTTGGTGTGTTATTGGGTGCTACCAGTAGTATGTGAAGGGCTATAGTGGAGGCACAGGCAACAGTAAAAGCATATGAAGTAATACATCTGATGTCTATAAATGAGCATATCTCAGCCCCTTTGAGATTGCACCATGAAACATTTAGGCATGAACAATAATGTGTGTGGCTACAAAATGACCTGAGGTTGTTATTCTACCCATAAACATTTCAGTGCATATTAGCACTGAATTTGGCAGCCCAGCTTTTGTTGTTTCAAACTATGGCATTTCAATTATAGCATGTTTCAAATAAAAAAATCTGATTCGATTTTCAGAGATTTTACTTCTAATATATATATATATAATGAAAACAGTACATGGACATTAATTTCTTACATGCGTTTGAACAAAAATCAAATAGTCCCTCATTGAAAATGAGCAACAACACAAGTTTTCTAAAATACCAGACTCTCTACCTGTATATAAGACACCATATTGCAGTTCCACAAAGCAGTTAATAAAATCAGACAAGAATAATAAGATACTCTGGTATAAAACACATTCAAGAATGTCATTTTGTCTCTAATGATTTTAATGTGTCTCCTTTCTGATTTATAGTAGCTTACTAACTGACTGCCTTCATCAGTCCATAAAGTTTAGGACTCACTATGAGCATTAATAGAAATGCTGCCTTGCTTGGTAATATATATATATATATATATATATATATATATATATATATATATATAAATATTACTTCTGAAGGGATAACAACACAAAGACAAATTTTCACTACATTTACAAGTAATTTTTTAATGCAGTCTCTTATTACATATTTTATTCTCTGTGGCAATGGTCTCTAAAGAATCAAAGCATGTCATGTTACTCGATGGGCATAAAATGAGAAACACTCTATAGCCATGACAGCTATAGAGTGTTTCTCATCTTATGCCCATTGAGGAAGATGAGGAAACACTCTACATTATAGCCATGACAAATATTAGAATCCATACTTCTAGAAGTGCTCACACTGGTGTTTTTAAGGTGAGTGTAAGCTCAGAGAGCTGGAAAAAGATAATTAATTATTTTAACCCATCTGGTTCCCACTTTTCAAGCTTGCTGTTATCTCAGAAATACTAGTGTGATTTTATGACTGTATGAAGTTGAAAGAATACTGGAAGTCAATTAATGAATTTTTGCAGGCTCTTTTTACAGATAATTTCATTATTTCTAAGTCTCTTATATTATTCAACACACCTGTACCTCAATGTGTTAAAAAGATTAAGCTTCCCTTGTTATGGTCTATCCTAGCAGTGGCTAGGAAAATAATAATTAGAAATTGGATTTCAGATACACCTCCTTCGTTCAATGAATTTAAAAATGTTATGAATATAATGTGTCATATGGAAATAAGCACAATTAGAATGAGAACAACTAGAAAAACATCACATTTTATTGTATGGGATAATTTACAAAATTTGTTAAAAAAATTCTAATTTCAATAGCACAGTATTTTAGTTTAATTAATTGATCTGATTGTAGTGGATGTCTTTGTAAATACTTTAGTTGTTTTGCTGAATATTATAATAATACCTATTTTTAATTATTTGTATAAAATTGTTATGATATTTCTCTTATATGTTAAAACAATAAACTTGTTTTGAAAAAAAAAAAAAAAAAAAGAAAGAAATACTAGTGTGAGTTTTCCATGAAACCATCATTCAGGCAGCAGTTGTCAGGGTGCACGTGGGCAACTGTTCAAAATAGGGTGAAGGCATTCGCCCCCATCCACTCCCACCTCATTGTGCTAGGACACCAGCAATGTAAATAAAAGGGTTTGTTGGACCTACCAGTAGTGCCATAACCCAGATTCATCAACATCAATCCCCTTCAAGGGCAAGAGTTCCACTATACTGAAATCCCAGAAAGTACAACAAAGTTTTCCTGTGCTCCTCCATCAATGTTCTAAACAGGTTTGTCATTTCAGAAGACTTGAAAGTTTATAATTCAGATCAGAAGAACTCAGAACATTGGATAAAAGCCAAGTAAAAATGATGATTATAATACCTCTTCATTTAAATAGCCTATAAGTATTCCTGTAGTAAACTAGTAATACATTATTGTGGATTCACAGTGCATTATATGTTTTAACATTGACAGTAGTATCCTGTGTAGGGGTGTAACAATTCTAAATTCCACACATTTTCTTACATGTTACTTTTCACTAGGTCTTCTGTTCATTTTACTTGTTCTTTTAACAAGTACCTTATACTCACATTAGTGCATGGCTTTCTTAACTTATTCAATGCTATTTCATAGCTAATACAAGAGAACATGTTATGTCATTCATTTTTCATATTTACATTTTCTTTACAAAGTTTTTTTTAATAAATGATTTGTTAAAACTGTAGCATTTTTCCATCTTTTTTCTCTTGTTAACAATGACCTCTAAATGACTCTATGTCCGCTGTCGTATAACCCATGTTCTTCTTTGAGTGGTAGAGAAGATTCTGTCCAAAATACACACATATAAAGTAACCAGCATTATACTTCAAGGAGATTTGTCACAATCTGTTAGTCAGAGCTTTAAAAGCTGATGCTATCAATAGTTTCTGCAATTATCTTGTCTCATTTTGCATTTAAGTGTCAAGCCTAACAAGATTTCATTCAAGGAGAAATGTGCTCATTCTGTGAACAATTCATCTAGATTTATGTGCAATCTGTGCTCAGTACATAGACTGTTTAGGACAGCTTCATCTGACTTTTTGGTTCCTACATTCTATCTAGCAATTCACGGTCCTTTTCCATGTATCTGTCTGTTGAATGTAATATATAAAAAAAAGTTTCTTTTTTTTTTAAATTTATTGCTTCTAGCATGGAAATCAGATTGCTGCTGCTGTTGAAGAAGTGTACGTATATGTTCAATTTATTTTGTTTTATGGTGCATTTCATAACTAATCAAATATAACATACTCCATCTTTCACAAAGCGAGTTTCTGAGAGTTCATTAATTCAACTAACGTATGTATCTGCATACATACACGTAAATGCATGCCTACATATATTTATACTACATTTGCAGTTTTCTGATTTCCCTTAATTCTGTATGTAACTCTGATGTATTTTTGTTCACTGCTCTAAGTCCCAGCTGATTAAACTGATTATATTAATTTATGCTCACTCTGTTTAGGCACTACAAATATTTAGCCTTTGTTCCTGTCTGCTTTATGGTCTAGTGTATTCTATTTCTGATCCATTAAGAAATATATAGGTTAATCTTCTTCAGTTTAGCATTAAGTACATCTGGTATGCACTTTGTTTGTTAGACTTCATATTATAGGTGTTCAATAATGGATGCCAAAGTACGTATGTATCTGTATAAATTAACACAACTGCTCTAAAGGAGTCAGTACATTATCCACAATTTGCCAAAAGGCATCAAACGCATCTATAATGAAACACTGTATCTCCCTTAGTCAAGACAAAATATCGGTAATGAAATATCTACACCAGACCACAACACAGACTCAAGTCATTGCAGTATAAAACAACACACAACAGTAACAAGCATCATTTTTGCAGAGTGGCTGTGTCCCCCTGCATTCATCAATGTGGAGTCTTCATCACACCAATGATTTCTAAATATACAAACATAAGGTTGCACAAACTTGGGAATAAAAAAGGAAAAACATAAAAAAAATTGACCTTGTCTCTTTATTCCAAATCACACTTCCTGAGGCATAGCATTACAAAGAACATGCTACAAAAATCTGACATACTGAAGCATTAACACAGTAGTTCTCAAGTGTCAACAAAATATAATACAACAAATCATAGTGTTTACCATCAAAGCCCACTCTAACTATTCTCTTGACCCATGAATGCATCTCTGATGGGAAAAAACATCCTTCCATGCCTAGGAAATATAGTTCTGTATAAAAAATGTAATCTCCTTATCTTATTTTTCACCTTGTATTTCTTGAGTTGTGTCTAGCTTTTCTTTTACATTTCAACATTTCTTTTACTTTGTAATGCCTACAACTGAACATCTGCTTCTAGTTGCTGTTCTGTACATTTCTAATGCTAAGTCCTAAGTTGACATAAATTGTACTTTTGAGTGGACGTCATATCATATATGGAAAGAAATAACTAAGGTATTATAGTACCTCATTGTCTTTTGTCAGGTTGCCTAGCTGTAGAGCAGATTTGCCCCTATAAACAGCCCACATGCTACTTTTGCATTTGTTTAATGCAACCTTTGTAAGATTTTATAATACTGTGTAGAGAAATGTATCACAATGACATTAATTTTAATGTCTGTATCACAGAATACATCTGAAGGCTGTGATAATTTGATATGCTCTGCTAAAATCTGCTGAGATACGGGGCTGTTTTTTTTTTTACAAGAGTTCTTTGATCTTAATACTCCCCATAAATATTTCAAATTTGAATACAATTGATTATTGTATTTTCTGTCTTAGGCTTATGGAGTGCATTTTTCCTTTTCTAGAATATCCAGCTTTATAGTAGTTAAGGTGTGTTATTAATACATATGAAAGATTACTCAACCCTTTGAAACATATCCTTTAAATATTTTCTTACAAAGTGGTGAATAATCTTTAAGTCACTTAACGAAAATGTAGCCATTTTCTCCAAAGGCCACATTACTAGAAACCTGAATAGGTAATAAAATAGATAATAACTTGTTGAAGTACTGCACAGAAGACACAAACCAATAACAAATATGCATTTCATTTACCAAGATCTACACTCACAGGTTGTTTTCTTTTTTTTTAGCGAGGGAGTAGAATACATGACGCACTTGACCAGTAACTAAGTATAAACTTGTTTTTCCATGATTTCAGCAAAGGGTCCAAGTTCTGCTTAATGAAATTGTTAGTATAAAGGAGCCTCATTTCATGGTTCACTAACTGCTTAACTTACAAATACATAACAGTGAAATCTGACCATTCTTAGTCTGACTGATTTCCAGTAGAAGGACGTGTACTAAATGGGGGTGGGCATAGCAGTTAAGGTGTTTACCTTACAGGCACATGGTACAGGGTTTGATTCTCATCTCTGGTCACTGTATGGATATTGACTAGGCGTGGAAGAGTCTGTGTATTGGTTGCCTAGTGTTTATGCATGAAGATATATAATGTGACCCTTTAGCCTATAATTTGCTGATGCTAAAATACATAAAAAGTGTTAAAATCATATCACTAACATTAAACTTAATAAAGCCTTACTATGTCTAAGCAATTCAGATCCTATGTTGCATCTTAAAATAATTATTTTCTTAGGAACAACTATTTGTTTTCCTAATATTTTTGGCAAAGTACTCCATAATGAGTTTTTAAAATTGCCAATTCATTATTTTCCCCCTCCAAAAAAATATAATGATCCTGTGATCCTATGTTCCCACTCTTTCCCATCACTGGCTATTTACTAGAGAAAAAAATGCTTCAAAGTCCACTTGGAATATAAAAATTCCTATGCAAACACTCTCAGATACAATCATAAACCTCTTAGACTTGCATACATTCTTATGTGCACAGCCTCCCTGACAAATGCACTGTTAAGTTTAACTTTAGAGACTATATTGCAACCTGACAGCAAATACTCTGAAGAAGTGCTGAATGATTGTTAGAAATATCTTCGAAAAACAAAGTACTCATATCCTTCTAAGTATAATTAGTAAAGTCAGCCTTGTAGTATAGAGCTCTTAAAATGTGCAAGCAATGGCAATAAAACAAAAGCAAGTAGAGTAAATCTGGAAAACACTAACAAAACTAACGCTTGGAGTTACTGAGCTACAGACAGGCTTATAATATTAAATGGGCATTCTCTTTCCCATAGAATAGTAACAGGTGATATGATTATCCTTTAGAAATACCGTAAAGGCATATGTGAAAAGGAATGTGTTGGTATCACTATTAATATTTCTAGTACAGCACCAGGTAATAAATTAATGCATAATGATAGATGACAATGTTTTCCCTAATAAATGTTTTTATTAAATTATCACATATGACAGAGGCAATCTTACATTTATATAAATGAAAAATAAACAACATTGACACACTTTAGTTGCAAACATTATACATCACAGACACCAATGAAACAACTGTAGTTACAAACATTGTACATCACTTATAATCTATCCAGTCATTGTTAGATAAGCATTATATGGCTCATTCAAATCCTGCCTCTTAATCCTTGTTCCTTCTCTGCATATATTGTTCCCAAAATTCCCATTTTTCCTATGTAATTTGCTCATTCCCTTCTCTAAAAATCCCAATTCTAATTGTTTTATCTCTTTTACTATATTCACTACCTCTATTAAAGTTGGTCTAGACTTTGATTTCCGTTTTCTAGTAATTGTTTTTTGGTAGCCATCATAATTAGACTCAGCAAGGCTTTACTATGTCTAGGCAATTCTGATTCAGTATCATAGCTTAAAAAAAATCATCTCCCCAGTCAATCTAATCCGCTCATCCAGCATCTCCATAAGAGTGGGCCACAGGGAATCCCTAAAGTCTGCCAGCTCATCACACTCTCAATGATAGATGAAAATGTTGAACAGATTGAATCTCATTTGATGAAATTTCATTTCACCCCAACCAATTCGCTGCAAACTCAAATTATTGAAAACTCATTTCACTGAATCTCATTTCACTGAACTGCAGTTAGTAAATACATGGGCTACAGGCAATGGAAGTTATTCTGAGCATAAAATAAATTAAAATACATAACATTTTTTTAGTCATGCACTTGCCTGGCTTTAAAAAAAATCCTCAAGATACTCTTCCCATCTTAAGTCTGTCCTTCTCTATTCCATAACAAAGTTCATGCAATCTTTTCAGCTCTGAGTTGAGCTGAAATGTTTTATCTATGGTAAATCTATCTAGCTATCTGTCTAGATAGATAGATTGATAGATAGATAGACATAAAGGCAATGAAAGGGCATCTTATACCCAGTCTTTTTTTTTCTTAGTTCAGCAATCATGAAGTTCCAAGGGCACTGGAGTGTATGTAAGTTAGGGATTAGGAAAATGGTTAAAGTGGTTGCTTCACAGGCAAGACATACAGGGTTTGATTCTCACCAAGGGAAATTAGCTAGGCTTAAAATGGCCTCAGAAAGGCAGCTAGCCTAGTACTTACCTATGAACCAATAAGTGGGTTATTATGCCTAGGAGAGTTATTCATGGGTAGTCAGTGTGGAATGGGTGTAATAAATTTGAAACATCTGTACACTATGGAAAAATCAGTCACTCAACATAATGGTAAACAAATTGAATCAATATATACCACTTTACAGCAGTGTAGTGTGTTTTAGGTGTCCTTCATGGTGTGCCTAGTCTAAAGAATGCACCACATACATGGGTCAGGGATAGGGCTGATAGAACTGATCTCCAAAATACAGATCATGCAGGTGGGGAGAGGGAAGATTGAGTGGGTTCAGAATTGTCATCTCCATTACATAAGCAAATCCAATCACTGTAGAAGTCACTGTAGGGTCCAGACACCAATACATCAGTTGGAGATCAAAAGCAATCACTGACAGAATTAATAACCTGACTGAGGGTCTCCAGTCACCCCTGGGACAACTCAGTGGCTATAATGAGGATTCCAATCATGCAGAGATCGGACTGCATAAGGAAGGGACTCCATGCACAAATGATGTGGGACAGGGTATATATAGGTGGGCTTGTTCACCACTGACAGATGGGTGTATGCAGAGAAACTTCAGTCAGTAATGGAGATAAGCAAACAGATACACAAGAGACTTCATTCAGCATGGAGATGAGATGCAGGTAAAGAGTTGCCTCAAATCACCACTAGAATAAGAAAAGGGGCAAACAGTGTAAAATTTCAAGGAGCATAACTGTGATCCTTGAAATATTGGAACAGATATTATGTGCGGCACAATACATACTAAGTACAAGGTTGTGATACCTAAGAATATCCTCATTAGTCTAAGCTACAATGACTTCAGAGTTAGTATATACATCAATTAATTAATTAATTAATTAATTAATAATTACATTTTATTTTTCAAGCATTTACGTCTTGCAAGTTTAGGTCTTACACTTGTAATAGGGAGCCAGGCAGTGAACTCAAGTAATGGAGGTGCAGGTGTTTTAGGTAAAAGGATCCATTCACCATTGAGATAGAAGTGGGCAAGACAAGACAGTTCATTAACCAGTAAGATGGGGAGAAGTTAGGCAAGAGACTTGGGCCCTTGATATGCTGACTAGGTGGTAGATGGTAGCTCTGATTAGTGAGCAACTATATGTTGACCACTGATAGGATCACTAAAGGTTAAGTATCATCCCTTCCAGCCTCTAGTCCTTTGTTGCTGAGCATCTAATGCCAGAAGTGTTGCAATCAGTCTAAGTGTCCATAAAACATTTGCTGGAATACCAGAATACTAACCAACTGCACAGATCTCACCACTGCTCAGCTATCTCTCAGTTAAACTGACTAGAACGTCCCAACCTTTTATCACTACATCAACTAACCTTAGCCCACAAAATAATCAATCAATCTAGCAACTGTCCTGCTATTTCCAACTTAGTCCAGCCCAATAACAATCTCAGATCTTTCAGATCTTCTAAGAAACATTTGCTAAAGGTTCCCAACTCCCACAACTTTCATGGTGACTCACTCTATTCACTCAACATTTCCAGACTCTGGAACACTCTTCCCGATACCATAAATATAACCCCTATCCTCCATCAGTTCAAGCTTCTCCTAAAAGAACACCTTGCCAATCACTGGCTGTGCTCTTGCCACTCTCCAGGCTAATTTCCTTCTCATACCCTTTACTTATACCCTATAGGGCTCACCTACTTCACACAACCCCTATTAATATCTGCAACCCCAGTATGCTCCTCACCCTACCCAGATTTCTTATTTCATCCTCTCTTCTGAATTCTACCATCACTGCTCCATTCTGGGATCAGCAGATTGACAGACATCCTTAGCCACAGATACATGCTTCAAACATACAATGTGCATAAGTGTTACCGACATACGATATTTGATTCTAATCAGAATTCATTATTTCTCTGATTAATTGCATATCTATCATTGTTGTTGAATTTTAATTGAACTTGTTTTGTTCTGTATATAAACCACAAGTTGCTTTGTATATAAATTACTGCTGTATGTATTGTATTGTTCTGTATTATATTGTATTGTACAATGTGGAGCCTTTCTCCCTGGGTCTCCACTGAAAACGGGCCCCTGGCCCAGTCAGACACTACCCAGTTAACAAATGAAATAAATAAATAAATAAATAAATAAATCCCCAGATTCCACTGTAAACAGCATGCATAGGAGTTCAAACAGGATTCATATAGCTCTGTGAAGGAGACACATCATGAACTGGAAATGCTTATCAGTTCATTTCTCGCCATACATGAGCTATTATTTACTTCTGTAACCAAGAAGTCTGAGGTGCTTTCCATGGTCATGAATGTATATATATATATATATATATATATATATATATATATATATATATATATATATATATATATATATATATATATATATATATATATACATATATATATATATATACATATATATATATATATATATATATATATATATTTAATATACATTTAATATATATATATATATATATATATATATATTTAATATATATATATATATTTAATATATATATATATATATATAGGTTCATAGGTTAGTACTAAGCTAACTGCCCTTGCGAGCCATTTCAAGCCTAGCCAATTATCCCTTGTGAGACTCAAACCCTGTACCTTGTGTTTGTAAGGCAAGCACTTTAACCATTAAGCCACCCTCCCAAATGAGGCACTTCAGACTGACACTTTTTGATAGTAATTTTGCTTGATCTGCTGCAGTTTATTCATATTACAGTCTGAATCCAAACTGATAACCATACTTTAACAGTGACTAAATAAACAATACATTAATGTCTGTATATCACAGTCCACACATGTTATCATTTAATCAGTTCTCTGTTTTCTGACTGATCCCCATTTATGTAGGTACTTCCTTTTATTATTTTGACATACCAGCTCAGCAAATAAGTATTTCCTTTATTTGTATTTTTGGGGGTCCCTAATGCCTGCAAAACTACAACCCTCCTCTGTATGATCTATATGACCCATTCATTCCCTCTGGACAAGAGCTATCTCCAACCTTTTTGATTACTGTGGGGCAAGAGCCAATCTCAGAGACATCATCTATCCATCCATTGGGGCATTTTTGTTATGCCCTACCCAAATTTCCTGGTTTTGCACATGCCCATAACAAGTGAAGGGAGGGCATGCAATGAACCCAAGGTGTAACTGTCCACACCACCATATGTGACTTAGCCAATACCCTGATCCACTCTCAGACATACCATCTATTGACAGATAGCAAACTCAATGATATTTCAGCAACAAATATATGCATCATCCTGTGGACTGTCATTTCTGGAAGTCTGTATATTGGATTTTATATGATGAGAAGTGTAAAAGTGATAAAACTGCAAGGCCTACAAGTACACTGAAGACTTCTAAAGAATCAATCATACAGCAGAAAAAGTTATGGTCTATGCAAAAAAAGTGATGCTGGACTTCCAAATATATCAAAAATAAATGGTATCATATTTTAGTTTGAATTAAGAAGGGGCATGTTTTCTTTCAATAAACTCCAGCATTGTTTTAGCAAAGACTTACTTAAAGAATCAAAAGGGCCATGGTCTAGTCACAGAACTAAGGTTAGAAGAATAAGAAGTTCCCTAAATTGATATCTGCTCAAACCAGATTTGATTACCATAAAATGCTCCTTCCAAAGTTGAGGACAAGCTGCTTGCTATGACTGTAGCAAGCTTCCTATTACCACACATTGAGTTTTGCTATGACTGTAACACTGTAACAACTTTCTTACTGCCACACATTGAGTTTTGCTATGACTGTAACAAGTTTCTTGCTGCCACACATTGAGTTTTGCTATGACTGTAACACTGTAAGAAGTGTCTTGCTACCACACACTGAGTTTCTAACTCCAAATGAGAATGCAGTGCTGGCATTCACTTATAAGGTCATGATCTAGCATCATGACTTCATAAATGAATGCCAATACTGCTGGTACAACACCAGGACCCCAAAAGCACCAGCTAACTGCACCCCTTGACTTCACCCTGCCCTAGTTATAGCTCTATGATAATATCTCATTAAGCATGTGTACGGTCCAGCAGAGATATTTGTTCTGCCTTCTGACTTTAAAGATTTGAAATTTTATGGGGAGTTGATTAATGACACTGTTTTCCATAATTTCATATAAGTTATTGAACTTTTATTCTCATAGTTTATTGATATAAATGCTTAGCATTAAGCATTTTGATATTTTTAATAAATAAATAATATTGTTCTTCTTTCGGCTTTTCACAGTTAGGGGTCACCACAGTGGAACTCTGGTCCGCTAATGATTGGCAGTAGATTTTTACAGTGCCAAGGTGCCAGCCTGACACCCAACCTTCAACAAAGGCACGCCCATTCATGTATGTCTTTCAAACGCCACTCGACCGCAGGGAGGACATGCAGACTCTGCACAGAAGGCGTTCCAGCTGAGAATCGAATGGGAGAACCTCTTGCTGTGAGGTGACAACACTACTGTTGCACCACAGTGGCTTTTAATAAATAAATAATAGAGAATAAAAATAAATTAAATGTCATGGCAGCATCTAGCCTTCACCAGCATTTTTTATGGACAATAAACAAACTTCACTTTGCCCAAACTGGCATAAATAGGTGCAATGTTTTGAAAATCATGTTACTGCTTTTAACAATAGTTACAAAACCAAAAACAATATTACATTTGGTTGTAGAAAAAGTGCACGGCATATATAAAGTGCTTGCAAAACGGGCATATTAAATATTTTGATACAAAGTCCAAATTTAGAAATTATTTTTTCAACCCAAGAAAAGTACACAATGTATTCTTCAGAAGCATTTAGCTCATAGCACTGCAGAAAATAGTGGGACAAGCAGTTTCATACAGGGAGCAGCAAACCAGAGAGAGATATAGTGTGATAATGATATGGGAAAGAAAGGGTGATATTCACTCTATGCAAATGAAAACATGCTGGCATGCAGACAAGTGCATTCATACTAAGAGAAGTCACTTTGTGTGTAAGTGACAAACTTAAACATGGTGCAGCAATTCATAATCCTTCCTGTTGCAGAGGGACCTTTCAGTGTCCAAAAGAGGACATCTTACAAATTCTTAGGCATCAGCCTCATGGATTCTATCCCTGTTCCTTGACATGATGTTGCAGTAGGTCAAAGAACATATAAAGGGACTGGCATAATAATTAAAGTCTTTACCACACAGCTACAAGTTGCAGGGTTTGATTCTGACCTTTGATTATGGACTAAGTTTGTAATAATCTGTATCACATCTCCCTATATACAAGTAACCATGCCTTGACCTACATACAAGGGTCATTGTTTCACTGTAGCATGACTTGCACTCAGTGCACACAGATCACGGGATGGCCCTACAAGGGACATTTACTTGTAATGCACTTGTGCTAAGCTCTCTGTCATGGTGAGCACCCCAACTGTTAATTCACCTGTTCTGCACTTGTGCCATTACCTCAGTCTACTGTTCCTAATCTTCCTCTGTTGTTGACATGCACAAAGGGTGCTCAAGAACAATGCAGAAGTATATTATCAAGTCTTGCCATCTTTCGCTCTGCTTATATCTCACTACAAAGTCTTCTCCACTGAATTCCTATTGCTTGCTTCTATTAAGGTAGTCTTATACAATATGCTGATCATGCTTTTTGTCACACAAATATGGGCCTTATGGCAGTTATGATAATGAGGTAACTTAGCTCAATCATATCTGAATTGCTGACTTAATGCATTGCACTATCACATGCTGGCAGAACTACCATCCTCATCCCTGCCCCTTTCCTAGACTAATGGGCCAAGTGCACACTATTTTTGTGTGTTCAGATTGTGAAGACCATAGTAACACAATTCTGCACTATTAATACTTTCACTAGGAAGTCATTGCTGTTGGATGATGCAAGTCAAAGGATTTTTAATTATGTGGTCTTGCACATAAGGCTATCATTTTGCTAATCATGAAGATCAACACAGTGGACAAGGCTTCTTCAGGTGTTGGGTTCAGCATGGTCTGGTCTGATGCTGTCAGGAAATGGAGAAATGTTTATATTCGCTGCAGGGGGTCTATCAGGAGCATAAATACCACAGTATAAAATCATGGACACGAGCCTCAAGGCAGCAGTCACAGCAATTTAATTCCAACTTAGCGCTTCGGCACCAAGCCTTCAGTTCTACTGTGGTATTTATAATTTTGCTTCTATTTGTGGTATCTGGACTATCAGGAGCACCTGCTGGAAATTATGTTGGACAATTATTTAAAGTGAATGCCTGCCAGCAAGTTATATGGGCAGTGAAAGATGTCACTGGCATTACTAGCTCTGGCAAGGAGTGCAGACATCACTATAGTAACCTGCGGTGTTGCCACCATGACTTCTTCCACCATTGTGAACTGGCATCATGGAAAGTGTGCCAACCCTTTATGGAAAGAACTATACATCTGACTGTCTATCTTTTACTTTTTATCATTGTCTGTTTTTTCACCTTCCAGGGTAACAGTATACTAAATTGTCAGCTCCCTATTGAAATATCAGCACTCAAAATGCCAAGTACAGATAAGCCAAAAAAAAAGGACAGAAAACACAGGGGAAGAGTGAATTTCAAAAATCGCTATTCTCCTTTAAACTACTTTTTGCATTGAGGGCAAGCCCCCTCAGCACCTCCACCCTCCCAAACTTGCATATATCAACTTTGAGATTGTCATACATTGCAGAAAAGGGAATATTCTAAGAAATGGTATCTTGGACTTAGTATATGCAAGTCTGATCTTTTGGCCATTCAATCTCCTTATTTGGGGCTTACTCTACCAAGTCCCGATATTTCAGTTACCAAATTGTCATTACTTTCTTTTACAGTGGTTATGTTGACAGATTGTAAGAGACACCTGTCTCGAGAGAGCTGAAGATCTGCCATAGCAGCAGGATATGTATATTAAATCTACATCTGTACTGTGCAATTGCAAATCTGTTTGTAAAGTATGTGTACTAATGTGTCTTATTTATTCAAACTTTGCTTTTCTTCTTGTCCTTCTTCAGTTCCAGTTGTGATTCAGTTTCTGATGTGGCAGCAAACACCTAGTCCTGCTCCAGCTAATGCGAGTAATGCTGGATCAGCAGCAGTCACTGGCCTGCCACTTAACAGGAGGATGAAGGTCATTCTATTGCAAGAAACCTATAGGACTCACTGCTGGCCTCTGTATCCAGATCTCATGAGGTGGGGTAGCTGTATCTCTTCTGAAAGTGGAGTGGCAGTTTGACTTATGAATTGGGACCATGGAGCACTCTTAGGTATAGCCAATGGAGCTGTGTAACTAGAAGGTCCTGATTATCAGGTTGTCAAAGAGACACATCCTGCTCATTATGTCAGCCCCTTATGTCAGTATTGGGGCTGACATATAGGGCAGGATCAGCCCCAATAGTGACTGATGTCTGAGTGGGCTCTCCTCTGAGTTGGTCATATAGGTCCTTTGCACCCTGCTCTATCCACTATCCTTGTGTTCCACCCCCTTATGTATCATTCCCCATATTCTAGTCCAGTCCAAACCTCCTCATCACTACATATTCTCCCCGTGTATGTCTGCAGCCTTTTGTCACATCCTTTGTGTCCTTAAAACCCATCTCTATGTCTGCATTTTATACTTTTCTGCTCTTCCTTACTTCTCTACTTCTTTTTTCCTTCCTTACAATCTCCTTTTACCTTCCCATCTACCCTTCTTCTTATGAATCAGTCTCAAATAACTATTCATCCCTCTCAACCTCTTTCCTTAAGCTTACTCAAAGGTGTATTCTGTTGCTTGCTATTCCCCTTTTCTGACTTAACTATCTCTTACTTTCTTCCCCACTTAAATAATGGACTGCTCATGTACTTTGCTCTGCTGGGCCTTCTGTTACCTGCTCACAGTACTTGCATTGCTGTTATGAGCTACTTTGTTGCAAATATGAATGCCCATAGTCTCAGACACACCACCTTACTGCTCTAATCAGACTGGTTACACGACTTCTCATAGCATGGTTACATTGTTACACTTAAGTAGCATGACTGCGGCCAGTAATACAGACACTCTAATTTATTATACAGTGTTTTTTTCAGAATGATGGCCCTATGCCAGTTTTACTACAAACCTAAACAGTGTAAGGCTGTCACATAACATCTTTTATATTTAGCTCTGTGCTTCAGTGTTGCAATTGTTTCCAAATACACTCCAACGTTTCAGATAAACAAGTTAAAAAAATTAGTTCAAGAGATATGTGACAAACTATATTAAATATGATTGCCAAGAAACATAGCCTCACTGAAATTGAC
This sequence comes from Protopterus annectens, assembly GCF_019279795.1. NCBI lineage: Eukaryota > Metazoa > Chordata > Ceratodontiformes > Protopteridae > Protopterus > Protopterus annectens. The sequence continues at coordinate 815,447,553 of NC_056733.1, forward strand.
AGAAAAATTAAAGCCTAAAAATGCAAAGGTGCCCCCCTAAAAATTCTAGGTACCATATGTTCTCACAGTGGTGAGACTGAGAGAATTCATTTATGGAATATTTACTAAGTATGAAGTTGTGATACCTCCAAGTAGGTCGCCCATATCTAGATAAATCGACTTTGGAGTTAGAATATAAGGTTAGTGGGTTGGGGGGAAGTGGGGGGTTTGCTCCTCACATGAAACTTTGAAAAGTAAAACAGCAAGTTTCACATTTTCCTCTTGTAGAAGTAATCTTTTTTTTTTTTTTTTACATTTAAGGCTTGCAGATTTTGATCTTTTGTTTGTGATTTGGATATATCCAAATGTTTAAAAAAATAAACTCCCCTGGAAAACTCAACATTAAACATTAAGAGATCTGTTATAGTTAGCCGGAGTAACCTGCAGCATGAACCACTGTTTGATCCACCAAAACAGTTAGTTTAATTCATGGTTCCAGTTGCTGAATTAATTTGTTGAACTGCTGCACCAAGTGCTGATAAGCCAAAATAAAACCCCCTGAAAACCCAGGAAAAGAGAGAATTTTGAAGACTGCTCTTCTCCTTTAAACTTCGGTTTTGCAAGAGGCAAGCCCCCCTGCACTGCCACACAGCCCCAAACTTATACACCAACTCCAAGATTGCCATACCTCAGTGGAAAGGTAATATTCCAAGAAATGGTCATCTTGGACTTAGTATATGTAAATCCACTTTTTGGCCATTCAGTCACCATGTTCCAGGACTTGCTCTAACAGGTCTGGACATATTAAAGGAGTACCTTAGAGGACAGCCTGGTGAAGCACTGGAATGACCATATTTTTTGTGATTAACAAGAGTGCCCAGATAACTGCCAGTGAGGATATATCTTTAATTATTTTCTGCATGTGGTAAAAATGTTTCCTGTTTTACATATCACTGAAATGTTGAAATGAATACTGAGCAGAACAGTCAGTCGCAGACTCTAAATGATACAAACAGTATTCCTATCACCATTACACTGGCAACTGTTCAGTCTTAATTTAATTATTGTAATAACCTATTGCTAAAATATAACTTACATGATCTGGTCTTCCTAGTTCCACCTTGTGTTTTGGGTGGGAGGCTTACATAATGGTTAATGTGTTTACTTAACAGACGCAAGGTTTGATCCTCTCATGAGATAGTTGGCTGGGCTTAAAATGGCCCACAAGGGCAGTTAGCCTAGTGCTAACCTATGACGCATCCTACTAGTAAAAGCTGTTTCATTTAGGTGAAGTTTGGTTATTAAATTACTATAATACTCCAGCCTAACTGTAGCTGAACATGTTTTATCTGAAATCTAAATACAAAGTGGAAGCGAAACTTGGAAAGGTAGAGGCCACCAGCTTAGCTGTCTTGAAAACTCTGATTTTATGATACTTCTAAAAAAGTACCAAATTAATACCATTCAAACTATCAGTAAGCATACCAGTCTTTTTTCTGCAATGGATTCATTTTTTTTCACATCCGTTGTTTTTTTTTTTGTTTACTTGGACATCAGACTGAAGAGCTTCAGTTAAGTGTTGCAACCAAGATGTTGACAGAAAAAGACAAGACAATTCAGCCAGAGATTTTTGTTTAATCAAGATCTAGTCACAGGTCTTTCCTAATGCTACATCAACAAAGGTGAAGTTGTTGTCCAATGTGAACCTGGAAACTGAAATGCCTTGCAGGCAGTCTAGCATACTGTTTTATTTATTTTTTTTAATATTTATTTGGGGAAGGGTGCATCAACTACTGAAATATTTATTTTAGTTACCCTTTTAACCAGAAAAGCCCACTGGATTCAAGTGCCTTTTCAGGGATGATCCAGGATCAGCATCTGGTTAAGTAACTTGGTTAGAGACACACTTCAGGCAAATGGAAAGTGAAGGCATCAAACCCAGGAAGACAGGATGAAGCTCATTAGAAGCACATAACCATATGCCTCTGGAATAAACTCTCAAACTGGTATTAGAATCACTATTTCTGTGAACTGGCTGTGTAGTTTACCAATGTACTTCTGCAAGTATAAAAAAGGAAAAAAAATTATAAAAGTTAAAAAATCATTCTATTGTCAGTCTTTCATTGAGATGATGGTTTCCTGTAGAAAATTAAGGCTGGGACTCATGGAGTTGCAGCACAATGCACAGTATGTAAATATAGTGGGTAACTTTCATGTTCATTTTGTGATGCCGGTTTTGCAAAAGAGCAATGCCTGAAATTCTGTCATATGCAACCAATGCCAATGAACACATAATTAAATGCAAATAAGAAAACACATGCAAATGAGTTACATGGAATATGCAAATTCAGGAAGTAAAGATGGAGGAGTATTTCAGAGACTATATAAAATGGCAATTCTGCTTTCTTATGTTCACCCAGTTAGAATAGAGTGATTTATAGAGTATAATGCAAAACCATGTTAGGCATAGCAGGAACAAAAGCTCAAAAGCGTGTTGATGGCCAGCTCCATAACACTGCTAGTAATGTTGTGTGCAATGCAGACAATACAGACAGTAACTGACATATCAACATTTAACAGATCAGCATATAATCACTTTAGAGTTAACAGGGATATACTATTAAATATAGTCAAATTGTGTTGTCCATGAGCAGAATTGTGGGGTATGCATGACATGCCCAGTCTTGTAGACACAGAGATATGAGCAACATTGATAATCTCTGCTACAGGGACCTTACAGCAACTTATGGGGGCACATAAGATGTATTGCAAGTCTCTGCCTTTCAAATTCTTATCCAATTCCTTGGCACATGTTACATGTAGAGGAGATCAACTACTTCCCAAGGATACTAGAGAAAATAACCAACACCATACATGCACTTGTACACTTTATTGAGGTCCTATGTGCCACTGACTGCACTCAGGTTACTGTTAATGACCTTTTCCCTTATAACTGCATCTTTTTTTGCACGTTTCTTTCCACACAGCTGACCTTCAGTGCATCCTAGTGCCTCTGTCCTCCTTATCTCGCTCAGAACCAGTCCAATAGAGGTTGGTTTAATGTGGAGCTTAAGGCATCCCAGAAGTGTGCATCATATATTGCTAAGGAGGATTTTAATTTTTAAACTTACCTCTGTTTCATCTTGCATTCACCTGTTACATCCAAAGTACAGGCGTGGAATGGGGATGTGCTTTCATATCACCCCACCACTACAGCAGCTCAGTCAATGTCCACCCCCTTCTCCTCCTTAGACCACACTACTGTCTATGTCCCCAGCCTCCACCAAGAATCTTACACGGGGAATGTCCAGGTAACTACCCTCCACCTGAGATGGGTATATTCATTCCTCCATGCTAGCTCCTCAGACACCCAAGCCACCAATCCACCTTTGGCCACCTGGACCATAGTTAAGACTTTATTTCTCTACACCACAGTGCTGCAGATGTCTGCATCATTTAATTTTTTTAAGTACACATTCTCAAATTACCAGTTCTTTTTGATAACTCATTCCATAAGTGCTCACTATTTAGTAGGTTCAATTACACTTTGAATCACACCAAGTGTTTACATTTATTTAAGTTCTGCTTCTACTTTCAAAATTATTGGAAATGGTACCCTTCTGGGAGTGCTCAAGGACATTATCTGACTTTAATGTTTACCTTTATTGGCAATAAAGCAGACCAACTTCACTACTTTGGCAATCTGGTCCAAATTATATGCCACAGTTCTAATTAGCAAATTATTCATGTAAGGACCATAAAGCACATTAATCCTAAATTCATACATGTGCCCCTTCCAGTCAATCATTGTTAGTAGGAACCTTCATATACACTTGAGTTTGCTTGCAGAGCTATATACTTCTGTAGATGATTCGTGCAACTGCAGATATTTCCAGGTTCTTCTAGAAATGCCATGTGATGCTACTGTAACATCATCTCCTGTGTCTATTTAAAGCTTACCGGGGTTTCACATATTGTTAGTTTGAATTGTCAGCCCAATTCAGCAGTAACTGAAACTAGGAGACATGCTTTCTAAATATCTTCCTCAGTTTTATTCTTAGTGGCTACCTCTTTTATTAACTTTATTTTACTCATGGCAGTAAAATGACCCATTTCTTTGCATTTCATACACTTTTTGAAACACGTGCAACGCAGTGTTCTGATCCACTATATGAACAGTTATCCTGTTCATTTGCCAAACTTGCTGTTATTCCTTTTTTCACGTACATGCTTACCTTGACCATGATTGTGTGTTTTACTGAATTTACCATTTTCTCGGGGTTTTACCTCACACATAATATTTTAAAGTTATGATGCAAAGTTAATTCCAAACAGCATGGCAGCATATTGATAACACTGTTACCATCACAGCTTCTTCTATCAGAGTGAGCTAACAGATACAGATGTTAGGATGCTAAACATTCTTAAAGGTACAAGCACATTTTCACACACAAACCATACACATGCATACATATATATTATATAAATACACACACACTTACACTCTTACTACATAAATGACAGAAATATCTGATACACAGTACCTTTCTGTGTAAATAACATGGATGCATATAAGTCACAGCCCAATCCCCTAATAGTATACTCAGTCCTTAAGAGTTGAAAAATATCTGTATGAACCATCAAAGAGCACTACTCAATTACATTTTTTTGTAAGGAGATATTCCCCCTCCGCACACCCATTGGAGAGACCTTGCTGCCCCCTTACTTGTTTATATACAAATAACCGGGTCTATATCACAACATCAAACTTACAAAAGTTTGAACGTTGTAATATTGAACCATTATGTTTGAAACCCAACAAAACCAAAAACACAGAACAGCGATTATTTTCCCCAGGGAAAATAAATTGCTGTTACGTGACAAAAAAAAAATGTTAACCTTAAACCTAAACTGAAATGGTGGACTTTGTCCCCCACACCTCCAATGTGGGGGGCTGTACCCCTCACACCCCCCTACCTAAATATACCAACTCCAAGATCACACCACAGTTGAGAAAATAGCAAAGCCCCGAAAATGTCCCACAGATTTTTTTCCCTGGGAAAAAAAATTGATGTGCCATGGCTTTGCTATTTTCCACGTTCGGACTTTAGGGTTCGATATTACAATGTTCGAACTTGTTTTAGTTCGATGTTGTAATATAGGCCCCAAATAACTATATGTATATGTATACCTAGCTATATATCTGTCTATATACAGACATATAGAGCTATACTAACACAAGAGTAACAGAACTTTGAATAGACATATAAAAAGGAGACGTACAGCAACACAAACTGAGATTCTGCAGTTTAACTGTAATGACTGGAAAATTTGATAGAAAAAAAGGCAACTTTTGAAAAATAGGATCTGGATGATAAATGTTGATAGGCAAGGCATTAATCATTTGAAGGTTAATCGTGGACATCAATAGCCCAATGATAAAACAATCATGAAGTAAACAGGTCCTGCTCTCTTTTTTGCAACAGGCTGGTGCTTTAAAGGCAGTCATATCTCAAATCTGAAAAGATTCAAACAGAACCATTACTGATAATTCCATAGGCATTTTCTTACTTGAGACACAATATATCTGCTATTAGATGCAACAATCTGTCATAGGTAAATTAAAGTAACTGTCATGAAATGCATTGATTGAATGCTTAAGTCATCATCCATAGATAATTTTACTAAGAAAAATGTCTGAATGCATTGTAAATGGCATTTACAGACTTAGCATGACAGCATAAAGAAGAAAAGTGATTAACTGAATTTAAATATTTAGTACAGCAACTAAAATGGCTGCACTGGAAGCAAACAAGTGCACCAATGAAGAAAATGAGGATTTGTTCCCATTTTGAGATAAAAAGAAATGATAAATATGATGTTTAAAATCACCCTTTTTGGTGTCCACACTGCTGGTAACGTTGTGTGCAATGCAGACAATACCGATAGTGATTGACATATCAACATTTAACAGATCAGCATATAATCACTTTAGAGTTAACAGGGATATACTATTGAATATAGTCAAATTGTGTTGTCCATGAGCAGAATTGTGGGATATGCATGACATGCCCAGTCTTGTCGACACAGAGGTACGGGCAACATTGATAATCCCTGCTACAGGGACCTTACAGCAACTTATGGGGGGCACATAAGATGTATTGCAAGTCTCTGCCTTTCAAATACTTATCCAATTCCTTAGCATGTGTTACATGTAGAGGAGACCAAATACCTCCCAAGAATATTAGAGAAAATAACCAACACCATACATGCACTTGTACACTTTACTAAGGTCCCATGTGCCACTGACTGTACTCGGGTTATTGTTAATGACCTTTTCCCTTATAACTACATCTTTTTTTTGCATGTTTCTTTCCCACACAGCTGACCATCAGTGCGTCCTGGTGCCTCTGTCCTCCGTATCTCACTCAGAACTCGTCCAATAGAGGTTGGTTTAATGTGGAGCTTAAGGCATCCCATAAGTGTGCGTCATATATTGCTATGGAGGATTTTAGTTTTAAACTTACCTGCATTTCCTCTTGCATTCATCTGTCACATCCAAAGTACAGGTATGGAATGGGGATGTGCTGGCATATCACCCCACCTCCACAGTCCAGTCTGAGAATTATTATAAGCACTAACGTTGTTCCTCATCCTTTGATTGCATATCATCATTCAAATAAAACAAAGATCACTCCTATTTAAATGCAACTTAGATCTATGGATGGGAAACAGAAAATTTACCCCAGAACTGCCTCCTGTACTATCAGTGGGCAGAGGCAGCTCCTAAATGCTTTATCCCATGCATGGGGAGTCCCTCAAATTATCTGTGGTAAAATGGCAGTTATTCTCATTAGGGGTAATATCTAATTTTTGACCATGGGATACTCAAGGTCAATCTATAACCAAACAAGATAGGTCATTTTGACACAAAAAGGAAATTGGCTAGGTTTAAAATGGCCTGCAAGGCACCTAGCCTAGTGCTTACTTATGAGCCTATGAACAAAGACTCACAACAGCTCTGTGAAGGAAGGTCATCAAGAAGTTATAACGTTGATTAGTCCAGTTATAGCTTTGACAATACTATTTGGTTTCTCCAACAAGGAAGGAACTTCTCCCTGATCATTAATATGTGATGAGGTTTTTCAGTGACAACTCTGATTGGTGAGATTTTGTGCTCCAGAAGTACTGTGCCTTATGCTATACACTCTCTTCATAAATACAGAGTTCCTAGGCAGAATACTGAAATTAGTTTTAACCAAAGCAGACACTTGCAATCATTGCAGTAACTGCAACTAATAAATTTGCAAATAAAAGTATGTTGTAATATTTATGTAGATTGCATTCACTATTTACTGGTTGTAAAAATGGTCCGTGCTGTGCACGTTGCTGTAAACGTGAAATGTAATGCTTAACAATATACTCATGTTGTTCTAACTCACTGTACTAGACACAACTTTTTCCTTTCATTTTTAATTTATTTATTGCCTTTGTACTGAGACTATGGCTGAAAAAGTTTCTAGGACCATCCACCTGACATGCTTATCAAAAAATAAATAATGAATTCTCTTAACTTCTCAACAGCAGTTAATTAATTTGAGTGGTTATTTTTACTCTTCTGACAAGGGCAAATATCTTATCTGGGCCAGCAGATCAACTATCTTATAATCCAGGAGATAATGACCTTTAGTAGTCCATATACTTCACTCACTGCCAGGAAATGCAAAGGGAAAATGGTTGTCTTTTTTTTTCCTTGTAGGAATGCATAAGAGGGATGGAAAAGGGCGAGTGACACACTGGGCACTCTTTATTAATCATTGCCATACTGGGTTAAGGGGAAAGAGAATAGCCATTACTGTAAGGGCTGCTGGGGCTGAATGTCACTTGTCATTATATACATATGGGAATCAAGGACCTTTATCTTATTTTAGTCTGACAGAAGTGACAGCTATTAGTGGAGTTTTGTGTACAACCACTTTTTCAAGGAAACCCAAGGGATTCTCCACCATATAGTGGCAGATCTATGAGATGTACAGCTCTACATGTGGCATATAGTAAAGGGAACATCATACACTTTTACTGTACCAGCGTTGAAAAGATACGTAGAGTGGAGCATGGTGTCACTGAAATCGCCCATGAGATGCATTGAAAAGATACGTATAGTGGAGCATGGTGTCCCTGAAATCGCCCATGAGATGCTTTATGCTTTGTGCAAGCATGCAATAAGGGAGCTGTACCATATTTAGATGGTTCATGAATCCTAGCTTTAATATTTAGGCACAGTTTCTTCCATACTGACTTCAATGCATAAATCAAAAACGTCAAAAGACAAAGGAATTATTTCTCTAGCTCTTCTGCCCACTGAAAAACTACCATATGCATGCCCATGAAACTGATTGTATACACGGATTGCTCATAGATTCTAATAAAAGGTCTAATAAATGTTCAAGAAATGCAACTTCATGTAAAGCTGCAAGTAAAAAAAGTCACAGTGCCTAACAGCTTTTTTTTTCTTTTGGCATGTCTATTAAGAAAGAATACATGCTAGATGGTGTACACTATTCAAATATGTGAAATGTGGGTAACTCAGTTTCCATTGTTTTTTAACTTTGTGGGATTAAGCATGCAAGCATACCCAGCAAGACAGCAGTGTCTACCTATTTCAGGAACCATGTACAATGTACTGTGGGGGATACAGATTTATGCTGGGGATATAGGAAATGGCAATATTCTGCATCCTGTGCTGGATAGCATTTGTGTGTCCACAGACATTTACATTAGGGACCAGAGCTCTGCCATGTTATACAAGGCTGCAAAGCATGCTCAGACTAGTTAACCTTCCAGGTCACCAAATGGGTAAATCAATAAAATAAAAATAAATAAATGAAGTTAACAAAAACAGACATAAATAGTGCAGACCACTGCTGCTGGACTAATACAGAGGAATGACCAATGCTGCTGAGAAACTTTCTGAACTATGATGTACACGTGTATGTAGTGCCACTTATTTGCATCTCTTTTGGGCTTCATACTGTATAACCAAAATCTAAAGGGTACAGAGTGATTATACATTCAGGATATTAAGGGCCCTTAATTTGCTGTTCATCAGCAGTTTGTATGTACCGCTTTGCAAAAATGGGTTTTCCAGTTCTGTTTTTCTTGAGATTTTTATAATGAACCATACCAGTGTGACTGGTGAACACTGAAACTCAACACAAACCATACATAAGCATGTAACACATCACATGTACACAGTACATACACCTTTCACTTACTCACACACAGCCAGGTATTCATATCATTTCATGCAGGGTTGAACCCCATCATCCTACTGTCCTAAGACAGAGATTGTGAATAGAGGCAAAGGCATCCAGATATGAAAAATTTTATAATACAAAAAATAAGAAAACAAAGGGGGAAATTAGAAAAGAGGATTAGTGGTGAAGAAATTAAAGAAATAGAAACTGAAGTTATGCATTATGTGTGAAGTAAAGGATTTAGTGTAAAACATCTAACTATGGTATCATCACAGCATGACAGAACAATAAGTTCCTAAATAATGGAGAAACTGGTGGAGGGGGAGTCATCTAATCAGTTGCCATATGAAGATACTTTGGAGCCTTCAGTAAAACACCAGAACAAAAGTTAAGTTGGAGCTGCACAGCAACGGAAGGAGCAGAAACTTGTGGCAACTCTGACTTGATCGATGTTGTGGAGTGACAGGCCAGTGAATTCCCATATGAAAAAGTAACAGATGACACAGGATGAAGCTGAAAAGAAAATGTCACAGGAAGATGTTCTTGAACTTTCTGTACAATGCCCACTGGAAACAGGGAACAAAGAATCTGCCCTTAATTTAGAAGAAAATAATCTAAGGGAAGAGTTGCTCAATTTAATATAGATGGATAGACATATTTAGATCAATGTAAGAAGTAGATTACAGGAACTCAATAAGACCCAAAATGTTAGAAGTCTGATACAACTGAAAACAAGTGAACACGGTAATCAAGACTGTTTATAGAAATTCAAGTGATATAATGGAAGTAAACAGGATATATTACTGTGCAGCTAAATTAATAACAGATAAAGTCTTACCACAAAAACACAGGGCAGGAAGGGATAGGAAGGGAAGAAATCAAATGCCATCATAGAAGAACTGAATAGAGAAAACTATAAAGCAAGTAAAACAATTAAATGTCGCTGTTAAAAGAGCACAAAAGAGGGAACAGTTCAACAAAAATACTTAGAAAGACAGAGGTGACAAAAGCAGTGCACACCTTTAGAACAGATAAGGATCTATCGGTCTATATTATATTAGCGAAAATCCTGTTAAGTGAACACGAAAACACTGACACATATTGTGCGAACCACGAATATGCCGAACACACTAAACCATGAAATTCAAAAAGTCGAATCCCCATAGTCAGCCAACTCCACCTCCTACTACATACTGCCTACCCAAACAAAAATAAATAAACCACATACATACACAAACCAAAACCCTACTTCTAACCCTAAACTAAAGCACCAAAACCTTACTTCTAACCCTACACTAAACCTTACATACATTACCTATCTATGTACTTACCTTAACCCGCACCCTAACCCTAAGGTCCGTAACTATCACGCACTTACCTTACGGAGCTATACCGCAGACAGGCCAACCATGACACTTCGACATTTCGAATTTCGTGGTTTTGGACATTTGGCATTTCCATGGTTCACACAATACGTGTCGCTCTTTTGGTATTCGAGTAAAAGGACTTTCGAACATCTAAATGGAACCCGGATCTATCGCACATTATTGCAAATAATAAACTAAACATATAGGCACAAGCAGAAAAACTTAGAAGATATGCTGATAAATACAAAGAAAAAGTACAAAATAAACAATTCATTGACGACCCAAAAAAGTTTTATAGAGAATTGGGAAACAAGGCAAAAGGAATAGAAACACCACCAAAAAAAAATTAGATTCTGGAGAAATATCTATGAAGATCCTGTGGAACATTACAGAGATGCTGAATGGACAGAAGAAGTAAAAGAAACAATAAGAAGTTAAAATGTACAGGATATGAAATGGGATAAAGTAACAGCCAGAGTAATTGAAACAAAATTAAGAAAAGCTCCTAAATGGAAACTCCCAGGCCCAGATAAGTACTTAGCTTAGGCTAAATTATTAACATCTTTACACGAAGATTTAGCCCTGAATAAGTGCTATTCATATGCACATTCCAAACAGACACTAACCTGGTTAACAACAAGAAAAACTATACGCCTTCTTAAGAGTGAACCTGCAAGATATGATATCCTAAAAACTATAGACAATAACTTGTCTTCCTTTGATGTATAAACTATAGACTGGAACCGATACCAACAGAGTTTATAGTCATTTAGAATTAAACTCAATCATGCTGATAGAATAAAGAGTAACAAAAGAAAGTCATATGGAAATGATTACTTGTTAAATAAAGTCAATGGTGAACTGTAAAAAGGGGAAGAATCTAAGTATTGCATGGATAGACTACAAAAAGCATTTGACAGCATTCCACATTCATGGATAAAGGAATGTTTACAGATGTATAAGATGCACCCTACATTGACTGATTACATTACAGTGACCATGAAACAGTGGCAAACCACTTTGCAGTTTAAATATGATAAAGGACAAATTATTAACCAGGAATAAAATTTAAATGAGGATATTCCATGGTGACTCTGTCATCTCTGCCCTTTGGTCTTGCCCTTAACGCAGTACGCTGTCTACTTAACAGATTAGGTCATGGTTACAATTTGGCTCCCAGAAAATAATGACGTGTAAAGACTTCTCATCTTTTTGTAGATGATTTAAAACTGTATAGTTCATCAGGTGAGGAACTGGAAGCACAACTCAGGTGGTCAAAACTTTCTCAGATGATATAAAATGTCATTTGGTTTTGATAAATGTGCAAAAGCAATCATTAAGGCAAGAAAGCTGCAGCTCCAAGAAAATGTCAGTCTCGGACAGAAATATGATATAAAGGAATTTGAGCAGGAGGGAGTGTATAACTATTTGGGAAGTGATGAAGGATCAACAATAAAACATGAACAAATGTGAATAAAACTTAGTAAGGAATATTTTAGAAGACTAAAATTAATACTGAAAACCAACCTGACATCTAGGAATAAAGTCCAAGCTATAAACCAATTTGCCCTTCTTGTTCTAACTTAAAAGTGTTGGGGTGATTGACTGGCCCAAAAGTTATTAGATCAGTTGGACAGAACAACAAGAAAAATGCTTCATGCTTATCAAATGATTTATAAAAATCAATGTATTCCAAGATTATATATTCCCCTTTCTGAAAGAGGTATAAGGCGTCCTCAAAAATGATTGTATGTATAGATCAGCAATCATTGGACTGCATACATATCTACTGGCCTCACAAGATCCAGACATAGTGAAAGTTTTAAAACATGAGGAGAAGAAGTCTAAGATGACTTCTTTGCTTAGTTTAGCAGATGCATATTGGTGTCAAGTGGGAATGGAAATCAAACCAGATGCAGAAACAAACTCAAGCAGCAACGGAATGTGCCAAAAAACAAAATATAGAATATAAGGTGAAAGATTAGATAAGAAGGCAAGAAATGTGGAAAAGGCATACGTATAGTTGCAAGTACAGGAAACTCCTGGAATAACCTCATATCAATCAAGATCTGATGGTGGAATGGAAAGATGAATTTTAACCAAAAGTTAATATTGATGGTCCAGGATAGTAAACTATGTGCATGTTGGTTTGCAAAGTCCATTGAACATGTCAGAGAAACAGACAAATGCAGGTTTTGTAAAACAGAAATGGATACAGTTGCACATCTTGTTGCTGAGAGTGATAAACTAATGGCAGAGGCCCTGTATACTGAAATCCATAATAATGTGGCAAGACCATTGCTTTGGGGAGTGTGCAAACATTTCAGTACTGAAGTAGCTGAGCCACAAAGGATTATAGAAAATTATGAAGTATATATCACATGGGATCACCGGGATCACACATTAGCAAGAGTTCCAAAAATAGATGGAAGAAAAACAGATATAGTAGTTCAGGAAAAGAAGACAAAAGTAGCATTGATCATTGAAATTGCTACACCCAGTGACTACAGTATGCCTGACCTATAGGGCAATGTCCAGCCCTGCCCTAATGGAAATGCTGCACATCTGCAAGTGAAATGGCTCAAGAGTCACTTGCTCCAGGGTTCTCAACCTAGCTTGGGACATTAACAGAACATGCCGGAGAGACAGATGTGTCTCCCAGAGACTGACACTTCTCTGGAATACATTCCCTATTCACATAATATAGATCTCCTCACTGACCCTATTCAAATGACCTAGATAACTAAATGGGAGACCACAAGTTTGCCCCTGGGGTGGCACCCATGTCTGTCATGGACAGGGATAGCCTGTGTTGATCACAGACCCGGTCTTTTCATAAATACGTTCTGCAAACTACTACTCAAAAAAGAACAAATGGTTATACTTGGGATTAACATGGCTAGGCTTGTAAAGGCTGTAGGGCCACTAACCTAGTAACCTTCTATGAACCTATGTTTGCACCACCCTTGTAGCTCACCAATCAAAGGACTGGATGGCATGGATATACAATTTCTTAACTTTGCTGTAGCCAGCTTGGTGAATATAGGCATCTTCAGACAATATAGACAAAGGAGCAATTGCCTCATGATTAATAACAACCACTTATTCCTTAAAAAAACAGACAGTATGTGAGAGGTGTACTTATGCAATGACACTGGAGGGTAATTTCTCACATACAAGCGCACATCAGGTTGAGGAAACCACAAGAACAGCACCCTCTTCACATAGCGCTCAACACATTCATATAGACTAATGTATGCTGAAGCACTTAAAAGCGATCTTCGTAAGCAATAAATATTGCTTAGACCACCCATTGTCAAAGCTATGTTTCAGCAAACCCAAAGGCACTCAGAAAAAACAATAACTAACATCACACATGCTATCACTCTCAGTGGAGCCCCAAACACTAAGCCTCTAAGGCAAGAAAATGCACTTCCCAGGAGTCTCATCATAGGGGACTCCATTGTAAGATATACTGATGCCCCTCTAACCAGGCTCAGCAAGGACAAGATAACTATTAGTTGCTTATTTGGAGCTAGGATCTGCCAAGTTACACATGCACTCAAGTCAATAAACCACAGTTACAAGTACAATTCCATCATAGTCCATGTAGGTGTAAATGACCTGGGAAATACCTACCTGGACTATATGAAGGCAGACATTATTGAGCTCTCAGACTATGTGACTCAGGCTGTTATGAGCCTGGCATTGATTAACATATTATCCTCACCTAGGATAATGCCACAATATGAGCAAAAATGATTGATTTTAACACGTGGCTGTCTTCTGGTGCCATTCTTAGGAGATCCAATATTTGTCAACTTGGGAGGACATGGTTAACATCCCACATTGCTTTGTCAAGGATGGGCTGCCTCTGTCCCCTCTAGGCTTTCAAATAATGGCTAAAACTTTAGCCACCCCCATAGTACCAAATTGACAAACCTACTGACATAGCAAAGTCAACTCAACAAAATCTCAAGGTGTTACTGCTCAATGCCAGGAGTCTAAGTAAAAACTACAGTCCACCTAAGCCGTCCTCACACTCAAAAATATAGACATCTGTGGAGTTACCAAGACATGGTTTAAAGTGGCAGAGAGTATTCTGGCAGCACAAGGTTTAAGCCTTCCACACTTTTAGACCACTAATGACACAGACAAGGGCTAAAGGTGGAGGTGCCCAAATATGCATCAACAACAAGCATACCTCCAGGATGGTCAAAGTAGAAGACACACTGGAGCACCTCCACATGCAGATCACCATAGCCAAAATCCTGTAACATAGGCAACCCAGCTATAGGTCATACCTCATGTCCCAAAAAGCTCACAGTTCATACTTGGACATACTGGAGACACTTACCATCCAACTTAACAACCTACTCATGGGTGACATTAATTGCCCTTCAATGGACTGGGAATCCTACATGGCCTCCAATCTGCAAGCATAGAGATTCCTGGACTTTGTAAGTACAAACACCCTTGACCAAATAGTGAATACACCCATCACAGCCTGCAACATATTGGACTTCATACTCACAAATATGGGAAAAAGCAGTACATCCCCAGTGTCTTGTCCGCTCTGGTAAGTTCCAACCATAAAGCTGTCTCCTTCAAAATCAAAATCAGTGCCATACTCCCAGGAAAATCAGTAAAAGTTAATTAACTATTCCAGGGCAAACTACCTTTTGTTAAGTAATTTTTTTTTTCAAATTTCAATACCCCTCCAAACCCGGAGAATACAGCAGCCTATTCTGAATTGTTCTTGGAAACTCTGTACAAACATGCCAATGGCTGGATAGAGGCTGCTGTATCTACAAGACATAAGCCCAGAACTAGCTCCAGAAATAAACTGCCTACTGGCATCCCAAATTAAACAGGATATATATCAAAACAAAAAAAGACATGATAAAAATCAGGAAGGGTAATTCCCATAGAGCACAAACTTTCTCATCAAACTAAATAGGCAACTAAGAGGGCTAATTAGGTCAGACAAAGCCAACATTGGGGTTAAAATAGCCTTCCAGGTGAAAGATAACCATAAAGCCTTCTTCAGCTATGTCAGAAACCTCAAGGGCAGTGCACAGTAATGTGTTGAACTAGTGGTTAATGGTGCCACAATTACCAATCCTCTCAATATAGCAAACATGTTAGCGGACAAATTCATTTCCAACTATACACCCTTCTCACCCCCCAACAATCTTCCAAGAAAGACATTAAAACATAACCCCTCCAGCAATAACTTGGAAGCATGTACTGACTGCACTAGCTAAAGTCAAGAACAAGTCCTCAGCGGGCCCCAATAACATCCCTGGATACCTGCACAGTCCAAAATGCAACTTATTAGGACTCCTAGAGTCACCATCTAACTATAATCATAAAACAGGTTTTGTGCCACATGAATGGAGGACTGCAACAGTCATCCCCCTTCATAAGGGAGGACCTTCAACAGATCCTGGAAACTACAGACCCTTTAGTCTGACTAGTCCTATTTGCATAAGCATAGAATGAATTATTATGGAAATTATCAAAGACATAGGAGACCTTCAAACACTGGATCCATCGTAGTTTGGTTTTCTCCAGGCAAAGCGACGTTTCCTGAATCTGGTGGACTTCTTGATATATTTCTAATTGACCTGTTGGAGTAAATGGTCTCTCAGTGTGTGTGATATCGACTTGCTCTTGTATGGGCATTGTTCTAGGTTTTGCAAACACTGCACATTATAGCTCATTGCCTACTATTTGTAATTCATGGACAAGCTCACTGATATTGTTAATAATGTTGAAACAGTGTACGTCTTACTCTGTGATGGTTTATGCAATTATGGCAGACAGGAATTGAGTATAAGGGTAGAATATATGTCTGTTAAAGGGTAGACTAACAGTCCTACAATGACTCAGAGGGTTTTATATTTATTACCCTTCCCCTGTCCTGCACTTTTGATTCCCTGAATATACTCAGGGCATTCTGCAGTCTTATATTGTGTGTAGGTAATACATAAGGTGCTGTTTGTGTTGTAATCACTAACCAGAGTGGAAATAGCTGTTAAGACCCCACTTGTTCCATCTCTCTGTCTCCTTTTCATTTCATTCCAGTTCACTCCCCTCTGGACAAGCTGTTTCTCCCTGCAACCATCTAAGGGACTGAGAAACTCTGTGAAACTTGGGAGCATCCAGGATCACTTTAAATAGCTGCAACAGCTTAACGGCTCTCGCCTTCCTATCATATAGTGCATGGAGGTGGCTTTTCTAAGCACCAGCTTTGCTATCTACATAAATTTAGGATCTGCTGTTAAGTTTTGCTACTCCTGTTCTGGCAAGCATGCTACTAGTTGGCCATCCATTGCATTACATTACCTTAGCACCCCCTGTTTCTTTTACCTTCTCCCACATATTGTTTTTATCCTTATTTTATGCTGTCTAAGCTCCTGAAGTGTAACTTTCCCCATTTTCGGTTCCAGCCTACCTTTTGTCTTGTGCAAAACCCTTAATTTCTCCATTCCTTGATACTGAAGCAGGCTAAGTACCTGTGGAGCTCCAGGAGCCTTGACTGATTGTTTTTTTTTCTGTTTCTTTCTGCTGCTGGTTCGTCCTGCTCCATTCACTGAGCTCGGGCTCACTCTGCTCCCCTTCCCTACCCCCAATTTTAACCCAATCCCTCATACCCTAGATTAATTTTTCATCCATCTTGTTACCAACCCCTAATTATCCAATCACGCTACAGCCACATACACACAGCACTAGCACCTCCCACCTCTAAGCTTTCTCACCACTCCCCCTTTCTCCTTATAGGCACAACAAACTCCCCTACCCATCCCTTTCACTCCTTTACCTGCATACAACACACTCCTCTCCATTCTTATATTCCATAACGTCAGTCCCCTCCTCCACCTACCACACTAACCATAATGACTAATCTGTTAATACCTTCACTTCTTTCAGTACTCTCTCTCCTTACATCATACCATTCCAACATTCATTATCTCAAACCAACATTTACCTCCTCCTCTATCAATAACAGCCATTCAAATTCAGCATAGGTTAGGTTCATAGGTTCATACTAGGCTATCTGCCCTAGGGCATTTACAAGCTTGGCCAGAGTGTGTTTGGCTTTCGCCACCCATTTTAAAATGAATTTTGCTATGCCCTTTTTCGAGGTTAGTATACTGTGCATCTGTCTAACAGTGACACAGAAGTGATACCCAGAGTAAATCTACAATCTCCCATCCACTCATCAAGATTGCTCTTGAAGAGAGTCAATGAGGGACTCTGCCTAACCTGGACTGGGATTTTATTCAATAGTGAAGGGAGCCTCTGGGTTATGTATCTGTCCCTCCAGCATGTCCTATCATTCACTATCATTTATCCATCACTGCACAACACCTCTATCTCTCCCTGTTTCCATTACAAAATACTCCAGCTACCTCCCATAACCTTGGACCTAAACATTCACTCATTTTAAAAACAACACTACCTTCCCAAACCCAATTCAATACTTAATATCCTCTTACTAGCAGGTGATATCCACCCTAACCCTGGGCCAACTCCACCAAGCCCCATCCCAAAAATCCCCCTCCTACCCTACTAACCAATACCCCCTCACACAGTGCACCCCTATTCCCCCTCTCCTACCCTCCATTCTAACAAACAGTTATCCATAATGGCTATCAACATTCAAAGCCTTCCTAATAAAACTACTGACCTTCATGCTTGGATCTCCCAATATTCCCCCCACCTACTTGTACTATCTGAAACCTGGCTGAAACCCCATATTCCCAAATCTGAAATCCTTTCCCCTGGATACAACATCTATCGTCTGGACAGGATCACTAAAAAAGGTTTAACTGTAGCAATTCTTTACTCGCAATATCTCTCTCTTTCCCCCATTTCTGTTAACCTACCTGATTTTCAACCAGCAGAAATCCTAATACTAAATTACCACCTTAACAACCATAAAATACTTGCCATTGCTGCCATCTATATTCCTCCTGACAAGAACATCCAAAGTCTCAAAAATATACTTTCCTGGGTTTCTCAAAACCTACCCTACAAAACTTTATTACTAGGAGATGTGAATATTAATTGGAAAGCCCTCAAGTCCCCTTCATCTGTCCAAAGCATCAATCTGTTCGGCTTCACCCAAATTATCTCCACCACTACAAGACTCACCAAACACTCCAATCAAGACAAAGCAATTGACTGGATCCTCTGTAACAGTCCCCAACATTATCACAACCCCATCATAAACTTAAAGACTTCAACCTCTCTCAATGATAGTCTCTCCACCATAGACTGGTCCATCTTGCACTCTCTCCCTCTTGAAGAAGCTGTACTTGAATTTAACTGCATCTTCCTAAACACCCTAGACTCATTTGCCCCCCCCCCATGTAAAATAAGAATAAAATCAAACTACACCTCCTGGCACAGTAACGACACTCACAAACTAAAGACTAAAAGAGGCAACACCTGGAAAACTTGGCTAAAAAGTAAATCCCCCACCCACCTCGAACTATTTAATGAACTTAGGAACCAGACCAAGAAACAAATATACAATGATAAAAAGTCCTTCTACACTAAGACACAAACCACCACTCAATCAAATCCTAAAAGCTTCTGGAAAATTATTAACTCTATTATCCACCCCGGTGAACCCCAAACTCCCAGTCCCTACCGTAACCTTCTTGACCATGAGACTGCCTCTCTCCCCTCGACCAGTTTTTCATAGACTCTGTCAGCAAATTGACTAACACAGGCCATAATCCCCTCAGAAATCACCCCATGAACCAACACCCTATTCTATAAATAGCAACACTGGTTTCTCTCTTTACCCTATCTCTATCTCCTACATAAAATTTCTACTTCTCAAACTTAAACCATGTTCTCCTTCTGCTGACAAGCTCCACCCTCACTTCCTCAAGCTTGCTGCAAAATCCATCACCTATCCAGTCTTTATTCTTATTAATCAATCTATTAAAGAAGCTATTATAGCCAAAATCTGGAAATTTTTCTTCATTATCCCCCTTCACAAAGGAGGCAACGCCAATGGCCCCTCTAATTATAGACCAATTGCCATACTCTACACACTATCCAAAATACTAGAAAAATGTATTGGCAACCAAATACTTAACTTCCTCCTCCAAAACAACCTCCTCTCCCCTACCCAACACAGCTTCTGACCTCACTACAACACCTCTACAGCCCTTCTATCCTTCACCCATGCCATTGCCGAAGCTAGGAACAGCAGTAACTTAATTTAATGTCTGTTCCTTGACTTATCAAAGGCATTTGATATGGTATCACATCTCAAACTTCTGACTAAATTGGCTAACCTTAATCTATCCAGCACAACTCTCTCATGGTTCTCCAGTTACCTCACAGACATGTTTCAATCAGTAAAATGGTAATCCCTTTGCTCTACTTTCTTACCTATACACACTGGTGTACCCCAGGGTTCCATTCTTTGACACCTTCTCTTCAACATCTTTTTTAATGACCTCCACTGCTCCACCTCCCTCTCTAGACTCATACAGTATGCCAATGACTCCACCCTGATCATAACCTCAAACTCAATCTCACTTTTTCAGACACACACTCAACAATCCTTCCATCTTGTTGAAAACTGGCTAAAAAATAATCAGCTTATCATACCCCCCCCCAAAAAAAAGCAAAGCTACTTCTCTTTCTCCCTAAAAACAATGACCACCTCAAGGCTACATTCTCTATCTCTTCTCTAAATAACATCATAATCAATGTAGACAATCAGACTAAATTACTAGGAATGACTATTGATGACCATCTAAAATGTGACTTGCACATTCACCAAGCAATAAAAAAACTAACCAACTTGATATGCTATACTGCAACTCAAAATTCCTCTTTGTAGATTCTAGACATACCCTGGCCCAAGCTTACCTCCTTTCTAGCCTCCTCTATGATTCACCAGTCCTCACAAACCTTCAATCCTGTCTACTCTTCAGACTAGAACAGACCACACTAAAATTGCCAAATTTGCAGCCAACCTTTCTAACCCAAC
Source organism: Protopterus annectens (assembly GCF_019279795.1). Lineage (NCBI taxonomy): Eukaryota > Metazoa > Chordata > Ceratodontiformes > Protopteridae > Protopterus > Protopterus annectens. Next base: position 815,468,183 of record NC_056733.1, read on the forward strand.
CCACCACTGTTTAGCCCTCCTCAAGCTACAATGGCTTGAATTCTCACATCACATAAAACTGTCCCAACTACATCTAACCCACCTCATACTACGCAAACCCACCACCTGCCTCTCTCTTGCCAACCTAGTTTTATACTACCCCCCCTTTGCCCCTCCACAGCTCAGAGAAACTTCTCCTATAAATATGTACACCTAAATTGAACATTGGCAAGGTTCTATATAAATCATCCATAACAAAAATCTGGAACAACCTACCCTCTAACCTATGAAACATAACTGAAGTAACAAGCTTCAAAAAAGAACTGAAACTATTTTTCTAGAAAAAATGGATCTGCCCATGCCAGGATCATACCTGACCACTCTCTTGCTCTATAATTCTTCTATCTCTGTCAAATTTACCTAACCTCTAACATTCTTGACTGATAACTGCATAATCATTCTTGTACTATATGTATTACTAAATATTTCTCTGTCATCTCTTTATATGATATCCACTACTGTATTTTTGTATTTTTGTATACTGTATGCTATGCTATTAATACTTACTTCTGTGTTAATATGTAAATAATCACTTTATTGGAGCTTTTCTTCTTGGGTCTCCACTGAAAATGGGCAATATGCTCAGTTGGATCAGCCTGGTTAACAAATGTGAAAATAAAATAAATGAAAAATAAAATTCACTAAGGCAATGGATGAGGGGAAAGCAGTGCATACTACCTACCTATATTTGGCTAAAGCATTTGATACACTACCCCACTCAAGCATTGTCAATAAACATAAGGATCTAGACATAAACCCCTTTATAACATGCTGGATAACTAGCTATTTCATGGTTAGGACTGAAGAGTTTAGGATAGGCGAGACCACCTCCACAAAGAGGTTGGTCACCAGTGGAACCCCTTGGTGTTCTGTGCTGGGCCTGCCTCTCTTTGGCATTTACTTCTCAGAGGTTAAAACCAATGTAAAAGTCCTGTGGTGGACCAAGTTCACAGATGATTGCAAATTGGGAGCAGTCACTGAATCCCTTCAGAATGAATCTCAAATTGAATCCCTCAAATAGGAAGGTCTAACACAAACACTTGGTACCAAAGCTAAGGCTTAAAGCTCAATGTCAAAAAATGCATTATACTACCTTTTGGGAAGTTAATCACCATGGGTAACTACGTCATCAATAAAACAACCCTAAAAGTTGACTCACTAGTCAGGGATCTGGGAACTCATATAGATAGCAAAATAGCCTTCAACAAACATGTGTCCAAGGTAATAAGAAGATCCTTCTATGTTGCTGAACTTATAAGTAGGGGTATGGCATCTGAGTCCAAAGAGGTCATCGTACCACCTTACTTGACCCGCATCATAACCATCTTAGATTATAATAACTCATTCTATCTAACCAGATACTGCAGAAATTGGAACTTCCACAAAGGGTCCTTACAAAAAGAATACAAAGAGTAAACACAATGTCATACACTGATCATGTAAAAGTCCTGTCTGTTTACTCAGCATCATACAGACTTCTGGGAGGTGATCTATGTCTGGCATACAAGGCATGCCTGGACCCTGTTTTGATAAATCTTTTGCACATCCACAAAACAAACATCATCAGAACTACTGGATCAAAAGACCTACATTTTGCTTATGACATAAATAAGACATGTTGGAGAGTCAAATATGTTTCTAATAGAATTCATGGAACAAGATCCCCATCAATCAGAAGAAGAGATAGTACAAACAGAAATATTATGGGGGTGAGATTATTTGGAATATGGGGATAGAGACATGTTCAGGTATAGCAGTATTATATAAATCATCAGCAAAAGTTTTGTATTTTACATTAGCAGCAATGGGGAGAATAATGATTGTAGATTTCAGATGGAAATTTCAAGTTTATAGAATTATTGCAATATATGCACATCTGACAAAAAAGGAAGAGAGGACATGTTTAAGAACATACTAGATTATGTAAGAGTAAATAAGGATATTATATTAGTAGATGATCTGAATTGTGATTTAAGAAACAAAAAGGAGAGTGGGGATATAAAAATAATGTTAGAAGTTATAAAATGTGGAAAACTACATATATGGAACAACAAAGAATGGACATACAAGAAATAATTTAAGAACAGAAATAGAGTACTTTATTATTTCTAAGGGCTTAAAATATTACAAGAAGGAACAAAGGATTCTCTGATCATTTAAAAATTTGGCTAGAAATTCAAGGAAATAAGTTAAATAAGAATAGGTAAAGGTATTAAGAGAATAAATGGAAAAAAATTAGATAAGGAAGGAATGCAGGTGATTAGACAATTATTTAAATTTTATGTAGGAATGACAGAATTCAATAAGAATTGCATGCAATGGTGGATAGGATACAAAGATAAATATAAAAGATGTTATTTGGAATGACAAAGGTTAAAAAGAGAAGAAGGAAAGAAAAAAAATATGAAAAAGTAAGTAGAAAGTATTTGAAAGACTTGATAAAAAACAAGAAAAAATATTATAATAGAAAGAAAGAAATATATGAAATGAATTAAGAAAAAATAAAGAAGTATTTAAATAAAGATATTTTTTCACAAGGGAAAAAGAATAAGTTTCAGCAGTATAGTAAAAGAGAAAAACGGTAACAAGAGAGCTAATAAATGGAAAAGGAGAAAAGGTAAGAAAAAAACAGGAGATAATGAATGAAGTAAAACAGCAAGTAGAAGAAATATTTAAAGAAATTAAGATAGAGGGAGGACAAATGTGGAATGTTAACAAACTGACATAACAAGATAATAAGGAATTAGAAAAGGGTATAATGATGGAAGAATTGAATAATGTATTAAAAATTGTAAATTTAGAATCAGCTACTGGACCAGATGGGACAGAATATTTTATGTATAAAGATATGTTAAATTGGCAGAAGAAAGATTTTGTACAAGTGTTAAATGGATGGTTGGAAGAAGGCTATGCACAAAAAGAAATATGTATTGGAGCTATTAGATTTATATGGAGAAAAGGGATAAAGATGACATGAGAAACTAGATGCTGATAGTACTTAATAATTTGGATGTAAGATATTTATGAAAATAATAGAGATAAGACTGGAATAAATAAAGTATTAGAAGATACAATATTTGGAAGGAAAGGAAAAGGAACTCAAGAATTATTATTGATAGCAAGATAAATTGTACATAATATCATATATAGGAAAGCAGATGCAAAAATTATGGTAGGAATTTTGAATAAAGCATTTGATAAGATACAACATGAGGTTTTATGGGGCATAATGAAAGGATATCATTTAAGTGAAAAGATTTGAAAGATATTTGAGACAGAATATATGAATAATAAAGTAAAAGCATTACTGAATGGATGGTTAAGTCAGGAAATAAATGTAAAGAATGTTATAACACAAGAATGCCCTGTCAGTAATATTTTATTTGAATTAGATATGAGGTGATAGAATATAGGATTTCAAAAGGAATTAGGATACAAGTTATATTTACATATGCAGATGACATAATACTAGAAATAAAGAATATACAATAGATGGAGAAGTTATCAATATACTCAGTGGACAGTTGAAGGCTATAGGTATGAGTATAAATAAAGATACAAGCAGAAAATTGGAAGAAAAAAGCAAGATAGAGAATATTCAATTTAATAAGAAATAAATAACACTATTAGGCATAGCATCTGGAAATGAAATGGCAAATATAACGCAATGGAAAGATTAATAAAAATGAGAAATATATGCTTATTTTACAGAAGTTATAAGCTGCCATATAAAAAGTATATTTAATAAACTCTGTTTTATTCAGGAAAAGTGGCATATTTGACAAATGTTTATATGATTCTTATAAAATATGAGAAATAACTTTTGACAATTGTATTTTTTTTTTCATTTATATATGTATCCAGGCTGAACCCTGTAAAAAGAGGAATAGCATATGTTAAAGAAGAAGAAAGAGGATAGGGATTGACAAACTGGAGCATTTCTCCCCAGGCTTCCGCTGAAAATTGGCTTCGTTCCAAGTTGGACTTTCCCAGTAAACAAGTGTTAAAACAAATAAATAAAATCCAGTGGTGTATGCAGCATCATTGAACTTATATAAAGTGCTAAAGTGGATAAAATAGGGAAATAGTTCATTAATAATTGTGGTTGTTGTTGTGTCTTTCAGCTTTTCATGGTTAGGGGTCGCCACAGCAAAACTCTGGTCTGCTAATGATTGGCAGTAGATTTTTATGTGCTGAGTTGCCAGCCCTGACGCACAACCTTCAACGAAGGTATGTCCATTCACGCATGTCTCCACACAGAAGAAGCTCTAGCTGAGAATCGAACAGGACAACATCTTACTGTGAGGTGACAATGCTACCGCAGCACCACCACCACAGTATAAAATATAAAACAACATGGTGTAAGATGAATACAGTTAAAATAGAAAGAAAGGAAATGAATGGGGAAATTAAACAATATCAAGAGAAAATAATATTTTGGAAAATAAAGTGAAGAAAAGTAGAAGGGAAAATGAGAATCTGGTATATGAATATAATGGATAAGTATTATTCTATCTATCCATGGAAAAAATGAGGAAGGAAAAATAAAGGCATTAAAATCAGAACAGAATGGTGCAAAAATATGTATAATGTAAAGATTTTTTTATGGAGATTATCCATAAGATATTGCCAGTAAAGCAAATATGTCATATAAAAAAATAGAAGGAAGAACTTTTAATAATTGTGGTGAGGTCTAGACAACAGAACATGCTTTCTTGAAGTGTAAACGACTAAAAAAATTATGGGAAAAGTTATGTGAAGATGTGAAGAAACTACTTGCAAAGTATTGACAGAATGGAAAATATAAGTATGCATATGTTGGAAAATGATTATTATGGAAATAAAAGGAATTTGTGATGAAAATAGTAAAATGTTTTATGTAATTTGGAATATATGGAATCATAGACTGAATGAGATAAAATTTAATGGAATGGATATTGGCAGAGATATTTAAAAAATAAGATTTTGGTTATGGGAAAAAGAGCAGGGGTCATAAAGTGAATGTAATTGTAAAAATGATGTAAACAGCAAATGATGGAAAGCTGATTACAGAAGAGTGTAAATAATCTATTATATGTGAATAATGTATTTAATAAAGGAAATCTACTCTGTTTTGATATGTGATCTTTTATATCTACCTAAACCTCCCCCAACTAAGCCAGAGACTTAGTTTAACATATCAGCTGAAGGACAACAGTACCCCTCCCAGGCTGCATTGTAGTATTAACAATCCATCTATTTGGCGTGGGAATAGAACCGACAGCCTTCTACACCAAAGGCAAGCATGCAACCTGTTGCTCCACTGACACCATGGTGTTTACAGCTCATTCTGAAAAGGAACTTTCTTCATTTCATGATGGAGAATAATTTCACGCAGTTTGGAAGTATAAAGAGGCACTCATGAAAAAACAGTTTGAAATATATTAATAATATATAATGCACAATTCGAAAAACACCACTCCAGAAATACACATGCATACATACATACGTACATACATACATAAAAACATACACATATAGCTATAAACTTCTGTATGCCCCCTTCTATTTCACAAATCTCCAGTCCACCCTGACAACCAAACTAGAGCAATACTATAATAAAATGGCCAAATTGCATCCAATAAGCCATATCCCACACATCAGTGGATTGCCCTCAGGTACCCGAATTGGCTTGACCTACTTCACCTCCTCACCTACTCTCAACTTTAATTTACCCTTAGATTAGTCTTTCACCCTGAAAAATGCCTTACCCTAAGCAGTTCATAGGTTCATAGATTCATAGGTAGGTACTAGGCTATCTGCCCGAGGGCATTTATAAGCCTAGCCAGAGTGTGTCGGCTTTCGCCGCCCCATTGATTAATTAACTGATCCTCTGTCAAGCAGAGCCAATGAAGTGATCCCAGGGGTGTATTTTCTATTACCCATCCACTCGTCAAGGTTTCTCTTGAAGAGTGTTAGTGAGGGGCTCTGCCTGATGTAATTTGGAATTTTGTTCCAAAGCATGGGGAGACTGTGACAGGAATCTATCCCTCCAGCATATTCTATTTATTGTTGTGGCGAGGTTTAGCTCACTAGAGCACATGGCTCACAGTGACTTGGATTTCTTTAGGTGGAGCATGTCCATCGGTTCTGAGTTGGACATGGCTTTGTAAGTCAGGCAGAGATCACCTCTGAGTAAGCGATATGCCACTGAGTACAGCCGGAGTTTTTTCAGTTGGGCTGCATAGGACATATGTTTGAGACCAGTAATCCTCTTGGTGAGGTACATTTGTGGTCTTTCCAGCTGTTGGAAGTGTCTTGTGAGGTACATCCCAAATGGGGCATTGTACTCTTTGATGGGTCTAATGAGTGACAAGTAGAGTGGCACTATAACCTCTTTATTTCTAGATGCAAACCCTTTAGTAATTAGATGGGCCACATAGAAGGATTTCTTAAATACTTTGGAAATATGATTGTCAAAGGAGAGATTACTATCTACCTGGGTCCCCAGATCTCTTATTACCTCTTCTGTATTAAGGGGACTGCCACCTATGTGGTAATTTGTGGGTGTTTTGTTTTTCCCAAATGAGATGACTATGCATTTTTTGGCATTTAGCTTGAGGCCATGATTTTGACATCAGGTGTCCGTCTCAGTAAGGCCCTTTTGGAGGATGTCCATGTCAGCCAGAGAGTCAATTACGGCTCCCAGTTTGCAGTCATCGGTGACCTTGGTTAGCCATAGTCCTCCTGTGTTTTCCTGTACTTCTAAGAAGTATATGCCGAACAGTAGGGGTCCCAGGACCGAGCCTTGTGGGACACCATTTGTGACTGGTTTAGAGTCGGACCTGGAGCATGCTATTCTTACCGTGTGAGTTCTGTCTGTAAGCCAGTTGGCAACACATCTTGTGACATAGGGGTTTATCTTCAGACTGGTGAGTTTTTCTATAATACCTGAGTGGGAAATGATGTCGAAAGCCTTGGCAAGGTCAAGGTAGGCTGTGTGAACCACCTTTCCCTCATCTATGGCCTTGGTGACTGTCTCGAAGAAGTCAATCAGGTTTAGTAGGCATGATCTGCCCTTAACAAAGCTGAGGTCAAGTGTTTGGAGGTTCCCAATGTCTTTGTTAATGAGTTCCATGATGATGCGCTCCATAGCCTTGCAGACCAGGCTAGTCAGGCTTATGGGGCAATAGTTACCAGAGTCAGTTGTGGCCCCTCCGTTATGGAGAGGAATAACCATTGATGTGTGCCATTCTATGGGCACGTAGCCTGTGGAGAGACTGAGGTTGAACAGCGTGTTTAGGTGGGGGGTTTAGTTCGTTCTATAGTTCATGCAAGACGCAGCCTGGGACACCATCTGGTCCCATTGACACTGTGTTTTTGGCTTTTGAAAGGGCTGTTTTCACCTGTGTGTCTGTGATTTTTGGGATACTACACTTTTCTGGTATTGTTGTGGGCCCTTTTGGAGGTGAGAGGGGGGTGAAGTTTGCACTGAATCTATCTGCCAGGATGTTGGCAATATCAGTAGGTTCAGTATATTTTGTGCTATTTTGCACTAGTTCAGTGCATATCTGCGAGTTGCCACTTAGGTTCTTAACATAGCTAAAGAAGGCTTTGTGGTTATCTTTTGAATCCTTGGCTATTTTTCTTTCAAAGTTAACCTTGGATGATGAGGGACCTCAGTTTCTTACTGATACTGATCAGGGATGTCTTTCCTTCTTGGGATTTGCTTTTTTTCTGAACTAGTTTCCTCCTTCTATTGTATAGCCCATTTATTGCAGGGGTCCACCAAACTGGTTTCCTTCTCTTAGAGGAGTGAGTCTTGGTTTGGCTAGGGATGACACAATCCATGCATCCTTGTAGGTGCTCATAGAGTGCATTTGTAAAGGTTTCTGCATTTAGGGCAACATTATCCTTTAGTGTGGGGGCTGTGAAACTTACCACCTCTGTCTTAAGTAAGGTGAAGTTTGCTTTAGAAAAGTTTTTTACTGTGGTTTCCTTAGTTGGGGGTGGTGGTGGGGTGTGGACATCCAGAGTGATTAGTTTATGGCCTGATCTAACCAGTGACGGGTTGATCTCCAGTGTGGAACACCTGTAGCCCATGTTGGTGAAGGCCAGGTCCAATATGTTTTCACCTCTGGTAGGGGAGTTTACCAGCTGATCCAGGGCATTTGAGTTGATGAATTCCAGGAAGTGCTGGGCCTAGGAATTTGTACTCGAGTAGTTTTCCCAGTGAATGGTAGGGTAATTAAAGTCACCCAAAATCAGGGTGTTTGGTAGGACCTTCATGTTTTCCAGTGTCTCCAGAAAGGTGGAGTGGTGGTCCTGGGTCATGGAGGGTGATCTGTAGCAGGCCACAATTTGCATTGCAGATTTGCCTGATGTTAGTTGCACATGGATAATCTCAGAGGTATCATGCTGCGCCACTAACCTGGAGGTGTAGGTATCCTTGATGAATATGGATACACCCCCTCCTTTTGTGTTTCGGTCTGTGTTCTGTGGCCAAAACGTGTGATATGAGTTGTAGCCTGGTAGTGCTGGGGTGCTCTGTGGAGTCTTGAACCAGGTTTCAGTTACTGCACAGATGTCAAAGTTTTCCATACTGAGGAGAGCTTCGAGCGCATGTATTTTGAGATTTAAACTCCTTGTGGTGAGTAGTATAACCCTCAGTTTTTTGTTAATTGTGCTGTTTACGGAGGTGGGTTTGACTTTTGAGCCTTGCCTAAAAAAAGGCACTATGGTGGCAGTAAGAGCCTTGGCCAGTATTCAAAAGCCTAGGGGTGACAGGTGCAAGCCGTCTCTTGTGAAGCAACGCGGCTTGGCGGGCATGTCGTCCCAGGTTGACAGACACTGGATCCCCTTTGAATGACAAATTGTTGAAATTGATCATTTTTTGCTTTATACTGAGGTATCATTCTTGGTGAGGTCAGGATGCTACTCAGGGTCAGGGTCATACCAGCCTGGGCAACATGATCAGAGAGCTCTTCCATGTCTCTTTTCATGTAGTCCAGGGAGGTATGTCTCAGGTCATTCACACCAACATGAACAATGACAGTCATATTTGTACTTGTTCTTGAGTCACCTGAGTGCTTGTGTTATGTGGCGGATTCTGGCTCCCGACAGGCAGCTAATAGTAACCTTCTGCTTGTCCAGCCTAGTGAGTGGGACGTCAGTGTACCTGACTATAGAGTCACCTATTACTAGTGTGCCAGGTATGTTATTTTGCCTTAAGGGCTGTGATTGTGCGGCACACTGATTTTGTGTTTTATGTGTTGTCTGGTTTGTGACGGGAAGTGCAGTTTGTTTGGGTGTCTGCTTTGGAGGTCTCTGATGCTTTTGCAGGTTTTTATTTAGGGCCTCCGAGTATGACTTTGTGTATTTATGTGTATTTTTTGCCAGTGCTATTTTAGTAGGTCTGTGTGTGGTTGGAGTTGTGGTCCAAGTGTTAACTTTCTCCTCTTGACTGTCTGTTCCAGTCTTGGGTGGAGACAGTTTAGCTTCCAGTTTGGCTGTATAATTGCATCTCTCGCATTTGTTAGTGTTTTATTGTAGGAGGAGAGGGTTGTCTGTGTACATGAGGCAGTTGTAACATTGCCTCAGGATACCCAGATTCACCAGCTGGACTGGAGAGTGCACCTGAAGTTGCCCTTTGGTCATGCCTGAATAGTAGGGTGGGCTGCTTAGTCGCTTGGTTGGTGAGGGGTGAATAAAGAGCCTTGCCTTGCTGGGCAATCAGTGTCAGGGTATATTAGTGCTTGCTATTAGGTCTGAGCAAGTGCTGGGCTGTAAGATGCTTTTTGAGTGCTTAGGT